>NC_134276.1:170747439-170958306 GCF_949628215.1 Phalacrocorax aristotelis
TACATAGTAGAATTAAATATTCATGAGACAAGAGAATTTAAGAAAGGGTGAGACCCTGAGGGCATTCACCTGGGAAGGAGAACTGGACTCCAAAGTCTGCTCCAATTAATATTTTAATTTTTTTTTCTTAAATTTTCTCTGGTTCAATGAATATTTCTCTGCAAAGCTGAACAGCTCCCTCAGATGTGTTTGAGAAAATCACAGCCAAGAATACTTTTTAGCAAAGATGAAAAACCATTCAGCCAAGGTGTGCCCTGTCACTTCTTAAGTAGGGATTGAACAGTTATTTCAGTTGTGCTACCCCTCTTTCCTTTTGTGACTGTGAGTGCACACGCCATGAGGCCAAAACCCACATAACAGTAAAAGAGACTATGCAGCCCTCCAGGTGGTAAGGGAATGGACAGTAGGTGAGAAGAATTTGTCTCTCGCATTTGGTTTTTGACAGTACTGTCAAATAAAATTCCCAACTATTTTTATTTTCAAGAAACAGAAAGTAGGGATTGATCAAAAATATTAGTATGAAAAATAAGATGAAGAAATAGAACAGAACAGAAGAGTAAGGTATGAGATGTTATAAAGCTGTTTATGTTAGTGATTTTGACTGCTTTTGGTGAAGCAGGTCAGGAAGCCTTTGCTTCCCCATCTGTGACTGCAGTGTCATGCCAAAACCATTCATACTCTTCCTAACTTCGGCTGCAAACTGAATTACTCCAACATTGTATCAGACATAGGAACATAACTAGGGTGTAAGACTCATTTCCACGAAGAGTAATTTGCTTTCCAATGGAAACAAAAGGGTAATTGTCTCTATTGGGAATCCAGTATCATGAATGCCTAGTAATATATTATTATTTAATGATCCCCATGTGTGCTTTCAAGTAGAAGAATGGTACATAGATTGCTTTGTAAGCAGTGTTCTTTTATTGCTTCCCTGATGTTACAAAAAGCTGTTCTATAAAATTTATGCTAAATATAAATTTTTTTGTTTTTATTGGACCCTAGAGACGTTAAAGTTTAATCAATAATATACAAGGGAATTTGTAGAATGAAACTGAATCTTGTTTTTAGGGAAAGATGAGATCAAAAGATATTCACTAGACACATGTATGATATAATTAGCAATAAAACAATGATGCTTATGCCATATTGACTTAATTAATCATATTTTCCAGTAAAATTATTTACAAAAATAAATATTAACAACAAATTACTAGGCTGTGAAGAACTTCATTCTGATATTATAAAATGGAAAACTGGCTGGAATATGAGTCCCTGTTCAACAGAAAACATTTTTATTACAAAGGTATTTATTAGCATGGCCTAAACTCATAAATGGAAGACAGCAGAAAAAGGTCTGAATGTATGACCAGTAACAATACATCCCCACTTCCCCCTGTTATATTAAAGGTCTTGTTTTTTAAAATCAAGTTTTTTTCATATACATTCATTATTTCCCCCTATAAAATTATTATATCTTTGTCCTGGTTTCAGCTGGGATAGAGCTAATTTTATTCCTAGTAGTTGGCATAGCGCTGTGTTTTGGATTTAGTGTGAGAATAATGTTGATAACACACTGATGTTTTAGTTGTTGCCAAGTAGTGTTTACACTAGTCAAGGACTTTTTCAGCTTCCAGTGCTCTGCCAGGTGCACAAGAAGGTGGGAGGGGGCACAGCCAGGACAGCTGACCCCAACTAGCCAAAGGGATATTCCATACCATACAACATCATGCTCAGTATATGAGCTGGGGGGGAGTTGGCTGGGGGGTGGCTATTGCTGCTCAGGGACAGGCTGGGCATCAGTTGGCAGGTGGTGAGCAGTTGCACTGCGCATCACTTGTTTTGTGCTGTTGTTATTATCTCTTCCTTTACTGTCCTATTAAACTGTCTTTATCTCAACCAAGAGGTTTTACTTTTTTTTTTTCTGATTCTCTCCCCCATTCCACTGCAGGGGAGGGGGGCAGTGAGCCAATGTCTGTGCGGTGGTTAGCTGCCTCCTAGGTTAAACCACAAAGATCCTTTTCATTGCTAGATATTTTTTCTGTTCAGCATTAGCTGGCTTACAGCATATGAGATTTTGAATCAAATCAGAAATGGTAGCTTGCAATTTTTGGTCCAGCTGACCTATCTGTTTGAAAATCTGTTTATCAGGTTAATTTAATTAACTTTACCTGACTTATGTTAAAAGAAACTGGGGTTATAACAATCAAAACCACCAAAAAACCCAAATTATCTTGAAGTTGAAATTGTTATAAAATTGCCAGATTGTTCAGCATTACTATTTGCTAGTATGGTTAGCTGGAGCCCAGCCACTTCAGAAAGTCTCCTTTGAGACTAACTTCCTATTTATTCCATGTTTATCTAGGAACATCCTTTAAGTAGTCAAATCAGAGCTCTGAGATCACAGAATCACAGAATGGTAGGGGTTGGAAGGGACCTCTGGAGATCACCTTGTCCAACCCCCCTGCTTGAGCAGGGACACCCAGAGCAGGGGGCACAGGAACGTGTCCAGGTGGGTTTTTAATGTCTCTAGGGATGGAGACTCCGCAACCTCCCTGGGCAGCCTGTTCCACTGCTCTGTCACCCTCACAGGAGAGAAGTTTTTCCTCATATTGAGGTGGAACTTCCTGTGTTCCAACTTGTGCCCGTTGCCCCTTGTCCTATTTTTGGGCACTACTGAAAAGAGTCCAGTCCCATCCTCCTGACACCCACCCTTTAGATATTTATAGGTATTGATGAAATCCCCCCTCAGTCTTCTCTTCTCCAGCCTAAAAAAACCCAAGTCTCTCAGCCTTTCCTCATACGAGAGGTGCTCCAGTCCCCTGATCATCTTCGTAGCTCTCCGCTCGACTTGCTCCAGCAGTTCCCTGTCCTTCTTGATTCTGTGATTGTTTGATCACTCTACTGAATACCATGAAGCGTAACTGATAAGTGTCAGATCAAGCATCAACTATCACAAATTTGTAATCAGACATTACAATTTATATATATAAATCCTTCCAAATAGTAGGTGATCCTCTATACTTAGGAACTGCTTCCCTTTTCAATCTTCAAACTAAGTGTTTGCAGAATATTTCAAAATAAGCTTGCGGGGTTGGAGGAAAGCTGCAATATTATTGCACAAAAGAGATTAAATTAGTGAGAGGCCATAATATTTACAAACATTTTCTCAACTAGACTTTTTATAGACAGAGTGGGTGGGAAAAGAAAAAAAGTGCAGTTCTCTATTCCTCACCTTCATGTCAGTCTTCCCCAGCCAAAGGTAAGATCAGCCATGTCCAACCTTTCTTTAATATCTTCCAGCCATGGAAAATTAACAACCTGAGGTGACCTTTCCTGCACCTCACTTTTTTTTTTTTTTTTTTTTTTGTTAGAGGCTTTTTCCTGGTGTCTATTCTTATTGTAACTTACATTTTTTAAAAAATTCTTTTTATTTTTTCTATTTTGTACTGCTTCATTCTACATGTTTTTCTCTAGATTAAATACATCATTTTCTTTCAAAATTCACTGCAGATCATTTATCATACAGCACCAGATAGCACAGACCTACTTCATGCATTTCACAGAAAATACTTTGATTTATTTATTAACGTATGACATTTGGGTTTTATAACATTATGAGAGATTTACCTCATCTTAAGCATGTGATTTACTATAACTGTACATGCTGCTCTGAGCATTTGTGTATCCTCCCTCAAGCTATATCTGTACAGCCAAATATTTCTATGTTGTGATTTAGCCCCAGCCACCAGCTAAGCACCACACAGCCACTCACTCACACACACAACCCCCAGTCGGATGGGGGAGAAAATTGGAAGAGTAAAAGTGAGAAAAATCATGGGTTGGGATAAAGACAGTTTAATAAGTAAAGCAAAAGCCATGTGTGCAAGCAAAGCAAAACAAGGAATTCGTTCACTACTTCCCATGGGCAGGCAGGTGTTCAGCCGTCTCCAGGAAAGCAGGGCTCCATCACGCGTAATGGTTACTTGGGAAGACAAATGCCATCACTCCAAACATCTCCTACTTCCTTCTTCTTCCCCTGGCTTTATATATTGAGCATGATGTTATGTGACATGGGATACACATTTGGCCAGTTAGGGTCAGCTGTCCCAGCTGTGTCCCCTCCCAGCTTCTTGTGCACCCAGCAGAGCATGGGAAGCTGAAAAGTCCTTGACTAGTGTAAGCACTACTTAGCAATAACTAAAACACCTCTGCATTATCAACACTGTTTTCAGCACAAATCCGAAGCATAGCCCAATACTAGCTACTACAAAGAAAATTAACTCTATGCCAGCTGAAACCAGGACATAGGTAAAGATAGATTTTTGCATTTATCCTACTGAATTGCATCATGTTTTTATAAGACCATTTCTTTGATTTGCCAAAATGAACTTGAATTCTAAAGTTGCCTCAAAAAACGTCTGTAGCCATTCGTCCAAGTCACTAGCATAAGTGTTGTACACTTACAGAGGCAGGAGAGATTCCCATAGAAACCTACTTTATTTGGCTGCTAGTCTGAGAGTGAAACATATATGACTATTCATCTGGATATGTTTCCAATCAGTTGTGCAACTGTTTTATCCAACCACCATTCACTAGCTTCCTCGTGAGAGTGCCTTTTACGTAGTACTGGACGAGACACAAAATATCTTCCAATTCCCCCCTTCCAAAAAAAGTTTGCTACCTAGTCAAAGTAGAGGAGTAATTTTTTAAAAAAAGTAACTATTTGGAGAAGTCCATCTTGATTGTTACTTATCTCCTTGTTATGTTCTATTTGCTTGGAAAATATTTGCATGTTTTTGTTTCAGCTGATTTGTTTGTTTGTTTGTTTGTTTTGGAACTGAAATTAAATTGACTAACCTAGAGATTACTAGTACCTTGCTTTTATTAGATACATTTGGATGACTCTGTTAGGCCTTCAAAGTATTTGCAACTCATCCAGCTATCCTATAACCCATTCTTCCCTTACTGAATCTAAATCTAAAAAAAATCTAAAAAAAACTGGCAGGCTACTGGTTTGTTTCAAACTTTTAATTTCAGTCACTTTTGCCCAGAAGATTTGAGGTTTTCTTTTGTAAATAACTACCTCGCAGAGGTTTCATATTTTGCATTATAGTGAAACCAAACTTAAGACACTAGTTGCATTTTTCTTTCTTCTTCCCTTGTGTAAGGAAAGGGTTAGATAATTCTACCTCAAAGTTTTGGCAAATATAGGATTTTCTCATACCATATGTGGGGACCAAGTCCAAAAAAAAAAAAAGCATAAGGATTCATCATCTGAATTCTTGCAGACTCCTAGAACTGATTAAAGCCACAAGACAGTAAGTTCTCCTAAACAAGCAGTAAAGAGGGAAGGAAAGGGAAGAATCATCAAAGACTTAAGACATATTTTGGTGCTTTACTTGCACTAAAAGAAAACTAGAAAACCTCCAGGTGCAACTTAGGAGTCAGACAGCCACAAAACAACATTGGAGTCAAAGTGCTGCTGAGTCAATCCCCTAGTTCCCACAGATGAACTACAATCATGTGTCTCTAAACCAATGAACTGCCCAGCACATAATCTCTCAAGCAATGGAACAAAGAACTGCAGGGAGAAGAACTGGTTATCAAGCAAGTTCCTCCATTTACTCTCTGTGACTCTGCATTAGGTGGTGTTTCTGTGAAACAAAGAGGGGAAGGCCAGATTAGGCATGATTATGAAATCCTTTGGCTTGTCCCCATTAATGATGAAATACATTAGAATAAATACTATATGAAATTATCTAAGTATAAAAGTCAACTTGAAAGAAAAAATCAACAAAATTTTTCTGGAGTTTCCCCTATTCTCTCTCCACCAGACAAAACATAAAAAGCAGAAAGCACTGGAAATTAGCCAGCAATTTCTTCACTGGTGAGAAATAAGTTTCCTGTTAAGTGGAACACTCAGCCTTATTTCTATGGGATAGTTTGGGACGCTACATAAACAGCTTTGCCTGCATTTCATTTCATAGGTTCTGAGGAGCAATGTTTGGCCGTGAGGTGGTAAGTGACTTCTTGCTAGTTGATACACCCATGCCAGGTTTAGACTTAGAAAAAGCTACATATTACAGTGATCTTTTCTGTTGCCTGGAAGAATGGATTTAAATAACTATTGGATTTTTGTAACAAACAAAAAAGAAAGCAGCCAAAGTATCACAGTTACTTTTCCAACTATAAGTTTAAGATTAATCAAAGCTGTTCTAAGTGACCCACCCACCTGCTAGTCTCATTTGTACCTATTCCCTCTTGGAAATGTAGCTTCTTACAAACTTGTGAACCTCGTTTTCAAGATTAGATGTTTTTACCGGTAGTTTCAGGTCTGTTGGTAGTCAAGAAGATCTCTTCCCCAGCCATTTCCATCTAGACATCAAAGCTCCAGGGTTCTACAGCATTCCTTGTTATTATTATAAAGACGATTAAGAAATTACTGTGTGTAAATACCTTTAGAGAAAGGAAAACAAACAACTAGTAAAGCGTTTTTTCTTTTAATGAAGAAGACATAACAAAAGCCAGTGTTTGAAAGCTCAAGTCAGAAATCCAAATGAGAAACAAGACAGATGTTTTCATCAGTTTCAGTAAAACTTATGTAAGAGGTGTCTTCAAATCAACATTGCATAACTTGCTGAAAAATCAGTGTTGTTGTACACTGATATGGCTTAGTGAAACACAAATAACTGCATCAAAAGGGGGATAACTAAGTAAAATATAACAGCATTTGACATTCAAGTTAGATTATGAATGTTTTCCTTTTAGTCTTTAATTCAGTGAACTATAAAGGAGTTATCTGCTGAAAGTTATATAGTTGAGCATCTTCTCTATAATTTCCATGTTCTTACAGAAACGTAGGAAAATAGATGATAATAGAAAGAAAGACCCATTGGAAAATCTCTACCCAAAGGTCAATCAGCTTTGGAAGCAGTTGGGACTTCAACTACCCTTTACCCATCAAGGAAAGTGTCTTACAAACCAATGATTCATATTGTCACTCTTTACAAAAATGACATTAATTACAGCATCAAAAAATATCTCCAACTTCTGAATGGCTTTGCATCTTTTCTGTGGTAACAGCCTAGACTCTCCTATTCCACAGTATTCTACCAAGGGAGGAACTTAGAATGGTATTAGTAGACTAAAGTTATTGGTAGAGCACATATGCTATTGACCCTTTGAAGAAGTTCCCATTTTAATGTAAATTAGAAATAGGAGATTTTTGCTCTCCAGCAAAAACCTACTTTGATTATTTGGCAGTGGTATTATTGTAGGTCTGTTGTCTTTGATTACAAGATTATGTAATGATTTTTTTCTTCATGTGCACCAAACCAAAAATCACTAATTGTGCTATCTGTTTTTACAGTTATGTTATATGATTCCAGCATTAATAAATTATCAGCTTGTTGATATCATGCAGGTATTTGTAGGTTGCTCAAACCATAAACTAGCCTTTCATGTACAGCTATCATCATCTTTTCCCCTGTACCTTATTTTTACTTTTTATTGTCTGAAAAGAGTCATATTTCAACTTTCTCTTTGTTTCTTTTAAACAAAAAGATTAACCTCTCCTCATCACTGGCCTAGATGCAACTTCCTGTTGTGTTGCAAAATGTAAACTTAAATATTTATAAATATTTATAAATATTTATAGGCATTAAAATACACATGGTATTCGGTTTCTCATTTTTTATTATGAAGAACACATTGCACACACAGATAGATGCATACACAAATATGCATAGACTTCATTTTTCAACACTCTATACTTGAACTCACCATACATCCACAGAACATGTTGTTACATTGTTTAAATAAATGTTGCACATATCCAAAATATTTCTAGCACAGATTGAACAAGTCCTCTCCGGAAAACAAGAAATCATAAGCAATTTAGATAAAGATATGTCTATAGCTTTAGAGTTTAAAACCTATTCATATAGTCCTAATAGATGTATTTTAACACTTTTTCCAATATTCCTACAAGCATACCAGGGTCAAAGGGCATCTTAGTAAACTCTTGCAATCTAAATACACCAAATGGCAATTTTTTTTGTCTCCCCAGCTATAAATTATAGAGAAAGGGAAAAAATAAACAAAATACTAGCCTGTATAAACAAGCAAATGAAGGCTGCTGCCAGAACATTTTTCCTGTTTTAAACTTCCTCCCACACCAGTCATAATGACACAAGCCTTTTCTCAAAGAATTTTAAACACTGTTGAAAAAAATCTCAAAGATTAAGATAGTTTTGACATCTAGCATTTCAGAATCACAGAATGGTTGAGGCTGGAAAGGACCTCTGGAGATCATGGAGTCCAATCCCCCTGCTCAAGCAGGATTGGCTAGAGCAGGTTGCTCAGGGCTGTGTCCAGGCCAGTTTTGAGTATCTCCGGGTATGGAGACTCCATAAGCTCTCTGGGATACCTGGTCCAGCCATGTGCACAGTAAAAAAGTATTTTGCTCTTTTCAGAGGGAATGTAATGTATTTTAATCTGTGCCCATTGCCTCTGGTCCTGTCAGTGGGCACCACTGGGAGAAGCCAGTGGCTCCCTTTCTTCATTCCCTTGTCTCATATTTGTACCATGGATAAGATCCCCCTGAGCCTTCTCTTCCCCAGGCTGACCACTCCCAGCAATCTCATCCTCTCCTCATATGTCAGATGCTCCAATCCCTTAGTCATCCTCATGGCCCTGCATTCAACTCACTCCAACAAGTCCATACCTTTTTTGTACTGGGGAACCAAGACATGAACCTAGCCCTCTAGATGTGACCTTACCAGTGCTGAGTAGAGGGGAAGGATCACCTCGCTTAACCTGCTAGCAACACTCATTCTAATGTAGCCCAGGAGGATTTTGACATTGTTTCCTGCAAAGGTGCATTGCTGGCTTGTGGTTAGCTTATTGTCCACAAGGACCTGAGCTGCTTCTTTGTAGAGCTCATCGGCTCCAGTTTGTACTGACGACTGATGCCTGGGGTTATTCCTCCCAAGGTGCAGAAATTAACACTTGCCCTTGTGAATTGCATGGGGTTCCTGTTGGCCCATTTCTCCTGTCTGTCCAGGTCCCTCTGGATGGCAGTATGACCCACTGGTGTCTTAGCCACTGCTCCCAGTTTTGTGCCATCTGCATATCTGCTGAGGGTACACTCTATTCCAACATCCAGCTCATGAATGAAAGTATTAAACACAATTTGTCCCATTACAACATTAGTGACTGTCTTCCAACTGGACTAATAATCCTATGATTCCAGCAGTTCAGTCAGTTTTCAGCCCACCTCACTGACCATTTGCCTAGACTGTATTTTATCAGGTTTTTTCTATAAGGATGTTAATGGACACGGTGTCAAAAGCTCGGCTAAAGTGGAGATAAACTGCTCTCCCCCATCCACCAAGCCAGTCGTCTCATCACAGAAGTATATCAGATTGGTCAGGCATGATTTCCCCTTCATTATTGTATGATGGATAGTCCCCATTACCTTTCTGTCCTTCATGTTTGGAAATGGTTTCCAGGTGGATTTATCTCTATTACCTTCCTAGGTAGATATTGAGGTGAGGCTGACCAACCTGTGGTTCCCTGAATCCTCCTTCTTGCCATTTCGAAAGATAAAAAATGATCGAGAACAACATCACGGTGAAAATGGACAGCTCTCTCAGGACTTATGGGTACACCCCGTCAGGTGTCAGAGACTTGTGTACGCCCAGTTTGTTATATGTTCCCTAATCTGAACCTCCTCTATGAAGGGTATGTCCTCCTTGAGGATTTTCCTATGAGTCTCAGGGACCTGGGATTGCTGAAGACAAGTCTAACCAGTGAAGACTGAGGCAAAGAAGGCATTGTGTACATCATCTTTTTCCATGTCTTTTGCCACCAGGTCCCCTGCCCCCATGTAGCAGTGGGTGCACATTCTCCCTACTTTTAATTCTTTTTGTCTTCTGTATACCTTAAGTACCTATAACTCCTATCCTCTTCCTAATGCAGAAACTAAAACTATTATTTGTTTAGAACAACTTAGAACAATGAAACTTGACTCATTATACCAAGATCTAGTATCCAACAAGTCTCAAAGCCTTAGAATTTGGTTGAATTGGGCTGTTTTTATCCTGAACTCTACAAAATCACACTTTCATTCTGTTCAGTTTAGTCAAAAGTTGAAATTATGTCATCAATATGAAACAAACAAGCATTGGCTAACGGCTCATTAAGTGATTTTTTAAAGCAACCTAGCTATAGTTTTCAGCTGAAAATCAACAGTAGGTAAAATTTAAATATCAGGGGAAAAGTACTTAAATTTGGCCACTGCAGCAGCTAACGGCACCAAATGAAGCTCAGAGTTAAACTACTCTCTTCTGTGAGTTTCCCTTTTTTGCTTTAAGGGTGTGTGGAAAAATGTGGAAGAAGGTTTTCAATTTTATAACAATATACAAGAAAAGATGTGATAAATGCAATTTGCACACAGATTTCAACCAAATTATTATTCTTACCAAAATTTAATATTTACTAGTAATTCTTTTTCATATTCAGTCTTCATAGTACCTTGCAGGGTTAAATTTCTGTCAGCATTCAAGCTCTGATGAAATGGGGATTATATAACAAAGAAATAAATTTTTTTTAATTAATCTGTCAAAGGAGTCTCATTAACACAGAGTCTCATCATAGTAATTGCTTAAGAACCAGGCATTAAAACATTTAACATCTTTTAAAAAGTTCATTATATTCAAGTTGGTGATGCATAATTGTCTTTGAATATAATTTTTATCTTGATATTTATTTCTGACAAGGTAGAAATAGTAGAAGTAGAACAAAGTATAGCATAGAAGATCAACAAAAAAATAGTAGAAACACAAAATTAACAAATGAGATTTCTAGAGTTTAATTATCTTTCTCTGCAGCAGATTCTAATACCAAATGTAAATCCCTTGATTGTTAGATTTTGTCCCTTTGAAATACTTTAAAGAATGGTAATTAGTTGGACCAGACTGATGAATATCTCTTGCAATATCCCTGTGGTGACATCTGATAATAGAATGCCTTTGATCATGCACTTGTTGCAGTAGGTCCACATAGGTTGTGCCAGAACATTCCCCTTTCAAAAATGAAAGTAAATAGACAATGAATGGAAAATATATTAAAACTATTTAACCACCTGCAACTCCATTGGTGGCAGGAGAGGCTACAAGTATTTAGAAGGATGTAAACAAAGTCTGGGAGAAACACAGACACCTATTGATCAGATTGAAGAGTAGACTTTCTAGCATCAAGAAAATGTAATGTAAATTCTCTTGTGAACGAAACTAGTTAGTTCCAATATAGGAAACAGAACTGATTTGGTTAAATGTGAGATTTATTACTTAAAGCAATCATCAGTACCAGTTCCTGTCATTAGGAGGTAGTATATAAACCATTCTTCAGATGAGCTGATATATATGATAAGGGTTTTTTAATAACAATGTCCATCATGACTGTGTTTATGCCATTAGCCACTCCTTTTCTGCAGTAAAAATTATGGGGTGGTGCTGAGTTTTCTCTCAGTCCTTTTCCAAA
Source organism: Phalacrocorax aristotelis (assembly GCF_949628215.1). Lineage (NCBI taxonomy): Eukaryota > Metazoa > Chordata > Aves > Suliformes > Phalacrocoracidae > Phalacrocorax > Phalacrocorax aristotelis. Next base: position 170,758,984 of record NC_134276.1, read on the forward strand.
ATAGAGTTGGAAGTAAGTTACAGGAGCTAGGTACGGAGAAATGATGACTCTTTTTTGTTCTTCAATGACTGTGGGAAGTTGGATTTTCAGAAGAACCAGTCAAAGGGAAACTGAAGTTTCTCCTTCCCAGTCTCAGCATTTGAAACGCCTGCCTAGTGTTTGAGTAAATTCAGTGGATTATTTCAAGTCACACAGAGCACATCTACAGAGGAAAGGCAAAATATTGCTTCAACCTGTAAGATCCTGCTGTTGACTGGAAAATTACCCAGTGAGATACAGGTTATTGTGAATTTTGATACTTTTAGTGGGTGGATGATATGACTTTTACTATAGCTGAGATATGTAATGGCCTCAACATTCATAATGAAAAAATATGGTTCAGAAAATGGTTTGCAGAAGGAGTCCCACATGACATTGTATTTTCTTATGAAGTCTTCCCCTTAGAACAAAATAAAATTCCAAAAACATTGACTTCTGCCACCAACAACATGAAGCCTTGTTAGGAAGACAGGAAGGCTAACTGACTGAGTTATGGAAAAAGTGAAAATAGTGAATAATCTGAGGAGATATCTCTGTAATATTAGACGACAAAATAAAATATTTGATGTACAAAATAAAATGTTTAGTATACAAAATGTATTGCATAACTCAAAGGGGATTGAGACACTAGGAATATTGCTACAAATATCCTGTTGTTAAAGCCACTGGGATGTAAACTTGTAGGTAGAAGTGGAAGTTTCTACTTTAAAAGTCTCATATTTTGTATGAAATTCTGTTTTCAGGATAGCCTGACTAAAGCTTGTTCAGTATTGTTCAGAAAACTGAGGTATGTATGTTCTTTTTATCTTTTCTATATTTTTATATCTACCACAACAGAAATACAGAGATAGAGAAATACTTGTTATGCTGCCTAAAGTAAGAGGTTATATTTAAAATCTTTTTAGACTCTATCAATTTCCTTTTACATCCATATGCCTTTGTAGGGTTAATTCTGTGATCAGATGGTTTACTTAAGAGAAGATCTAGAAGAAATGTGATTAAGCTAACACTGTCCTAGAGAGACCCTTTTTCTGAGGAGTGTCAGACAGACTATTTCCAGAAATGTTAGTAGGAACTTAGAAAATGACCCCAAGGAATTCAGGGACATACACCCAGAGGATACACTTGGGTGAAGAATGCCACTTTTAATCATCTCAATAGCCTGTTCTTTGTCCATGACAAACACAGTCCTGTGTTGCTCAAAAGGAAAGAAGCAAAATGCTAATTGAAATATAATTTCCTTAGTCTGTTTCTCTGTTCTTTTCACATCTCTGTTTGTATCCTTATACCTGCTCCCTCTCCTTTTTCTCATGAAAGGTAGTTATTTATATAGCAATATAAACATTTATGTCAAGACCATTATTGCCTACAACTCTTTTCTTATCTTGTCTCCTTTAATCTTGGAAGATAATTCTTGTCTTCATTCAGCACAGTAAGGTCATCTTCAGATCTCGTAAATATGCACAAAACTACTTTCTTGTTCTCCTTTAAATTCCTCTTTAAAAATCTCCTTTGCATTGATGCCTACTTCACCACTCATTTGTCAGTGTTGATCTCACATTTCTACTCCTGTGTTTATAGGCACTGCCTTCACAAGTTGCCAGGTTTTTTTTCTGTATTAATACAGTATTTAAACAGTCAATACTGATCTGCCACTAGCGTTCCTCAGCCATGTGCTATGAAAGCAATCAGTAATAGCTTTGTTAGCTGAGTTCCAGAAGTTTGGAGAAGAGTCAGTATTTGACAGGATTTGAGGACTTGAGCAGGCTGATGGTGCGCAGCTGAGAGAAGACCACCTAAACTTGATGTGTTACAATATCCAGCAGAGGGAACAGCAAATCTGGCTGAAGCTGTTGGTGACAATCAGAAATTGCTACGAGAGCTAGCCTATTATTTCTGTTATTCATGAGTGTTATTATCTAAGACAGTAAGGAGCAGAGCCTGCCGAAGTAGAGCTGCTTATGAGCAGTCCCATCAACATCAAATATCTTAGTTACTTAGAGTTAAAATATACCAAAAAAGGAAAACAATTATGTTCATGTAATCAAAATGTCCCTTTCATATGCTCTTCGAATTGTTTTATTTCTCAATTATTAGAAAAAAAAAGTAAACAGAAAGAAATTACAGCAACTTATTTACAGGTTAATTTATGATCTAATGGTTTCTGGGAACATCCTCATGTTATGTTCCAGATGGGTTTTGTCTTAAGTGAGGGCTCAGAAGCTAAACACAGAAGAGTACACTTAACACAAAGAGTATTTAGCTGTGGCTGCGTATCTGACCCATTGCATTTGCTGTTCTAGGCAGTAAAATGTTATAAAACAGATTCTCATAAGGCTCTTTTCTACACCTTGTTCTCTTGTGATGACAATCAATTTATTCTTTCAAAAACAAAGTCTTGATATAGTAATGAACAACATGTGACTTTAACAACATACTGAATTTTTCTCATCATGACTAATTAGGTTGGGCAGAACCTCACACTGATGTGTCCAAGCAGTTTTGAAATGCATCCCACTGCCATGGAATATCTGTTTCCACATGACCACGTCAGGATTCCAGAAGTGCAATCAAGTTAACTGTGGAATCAGGAATCGGTGTCAGACCCTTTAAGCTGCTGTAGGCAACAGATTTTTTCTAATTGCTAAGAAATGTAGAATATATATGCTAGAAATAACCCAGGCTTACATCTTTTGAGGGGTTTCATATTTATTTGAAAAACTGAAAACAAACTCAGATGAATACCAGCTTTGCTTGACTTGTCCTACAGCTCAGCACTACGCAATTTGACATACCTTTCAAGTCTTATTTGTCTGTGATCAGGTTAAGCCACCTCTCTAGGCTTGATATCACTAGCACAGGTGATTGCCCACCATTGTTTCCAAGATGTATTGTTGTCCACTTCCATGCCAGACAGAATATGATCATATCCTGACAGAGAAACAATTTTAGGCAGGGAAAAAAAGTAAAAATATAAAATGCTTTTGTACATAAATTTTTTACATGATTAGCAGGTGCAGTGGGAATATTCAAAACTAGGAGCAATCCCAGCTGACAACTAACTGTAACTAATCAGTTAGTGACATCTGCTAAAGAAAAGAAAATAATCCAGTTTTGTTGATATCATTATAATTTAAAAAACAATAATTTGCTTACCACAAGTGAAGGAGTGATAATCAGAAGACTTCTTAAATACCATAAGGCATTCTGAATTCATTTAACAGAACTTGTTATATATCTTTTAAAAAGGACAGAGGAGGAAGAGTGGGCCTTTAAGTATGTACACATATCTGCTCTGAATGTTAATCTTGGTGCTGCAACAAGCAGTCATGTTGTATGCCATGTTCAAGGCACACTAAATAAGAACCCATTATGGGAAATACACAAATAAACAGTATCGTGACCTGCTTGGGTTGCACCATCACTTCCTGTAGTAAGATCCAAGAGGTCTCTGCAATGAGTCAGTAGCCTAAGGGTATGAAAACCATGCCACTGGAAGTACTGAATTAGCTTGATTCAACACGGTGGACTTTACAAAACAAGCAAAGCTTTGCTCCCTTGCAGACCCAGATTCTGTATCTTCTGCTCCCAGAGACAGGATGTTAGGTATTACAGAATCACAGAATCACAGAATCCCAGGTTGGAAGGGACCTCAGGGATCATCTAGTCCAGCCTTTCTAGGAAGAGCACAGTCTAGACAAGATGGCCCAGCACCCTGTCCAGCCGAATCTTGAAAGTGTCCAATGTGGCTGAGTCAACCACTTCCCTGGGGAGATTATTCCAATGGTTGACTGTCCTCACTGTGAAAAAGTTTCCTTTCATGTCCAATCAGAATCTTTCAAAGAGCAACTTGTGCCCATTCCCCCTTGTCCTCTCCATGGGACTCCGTCTAATAAGGGAGTCTCCATCTTCTTTGTAGCTACCCCTTACGTATTGGTACATGGTGATGAGATCCCCTCTAAGCCTCCTTTTCTCAAGGCTGAACAAACCCAGTTCTCCCAGCCTGTCCTCATATGGCAGCTTCCCAGTCCTTTGATCATCTTGGTGGCCCTTCTCTGGACCCCTTCCAGCCTGTCCACATCCTTTTTGTATAGCGGGGACCAGAACTGTACACAGTACTCCAGGTGTGGCCTGACAAGCTCTGAGTAGAGCAGGATGATGACTTCTTTCTCTCTGCCGGCAATGCCCTTTTTGATGCAACCCAGCATCCTGTTGGCCTTCTTGGCTGCAGCAGCACACTGTTCGCTCATGTTGAGCTTTCTGTGCACCCGGACCCCCAGGTCCCTCTCCTGCTCTGAGCTGCTCTCCAGCCAGGTGGACCCCAGTCTGTGCTGTACTCCCGGATTAAGTTTTCCCTGGTGCATGACCTTACGCTTGTCCTTGTTGAACTTCATAAGGTTCTTGCTGGCCCACTCTTCCAGCCTATCTAGATCTTCCTGCAGAGCAGCTCTCCCTTCTGGAGTCTCTACTTCCCCACTTAATTTGGTGTCATCTGCAAACTTCATCAGGCTACACTTGATGCTGCTATCCAGATCACTTATAAAGATGTTGAATAATATTGGGCCCAATATCGATCCCTGGGGACTCCACTTATGACAGGTTGCCAGTTTGAGAAAGAGCTATTTACCACCACCCTTTGGGTGCGGCCTGTCAGCCAGTTCCCCACCCACTGCACAGACCACTTGTCTAGGCCATAATGTGCTAATTTCTCGAGGCGGCGGCCATGGGGGACCGTATCAAAGGCCTCGGAGAAGTCCAGGTAGACAATGTCCACTGCCCGCCCCATGTCAACCAGGCAAGTCACTTTGTTGTAGAAGGCCACCAGATTTGTCAAGCACAATCTGCCCTTAGTGAAGCCATGTTGGTTTTTCCCAATCATGTGCTTCATTTGACTTATGATGGCCCTCAGGAGGATTCGTTCCATAACTTTCCCAGGGATTGAAGTAAGGCTGATGGGCCTTTAGTTACCCGGATCCTCCCTCGAGGAGGATCTTGTAGATAGGGCTAACATTTGCCTACTTCCAGTCCTCTGGGTCATCCCCTGTTCTCCACGACTTCTTGAAGATTATGGAGAGGGGCCTTGTGATGATGTCAGCCAGCTCTCTCAACACCCTCGGGTAGATGGTGTCAGGGCCCATCAATTTATAGGGGTCAAGCTCCTGTAGTAATTCATGTACTGACTCTTCCTTCATTGATGGTGGGTCGGTGTTTGGATCAACCGGCAATTTCATTCCCAAAGCCTGGGAGCCAACAGTGTTGGTAAAGACAGAGGTGAAGAAAGGGTTGAGGACCTCTGTGTTTTCAGCATTGTTGGTGACTGACTCTCCTATTCTGCTTAACAGTGGGCCTCTGTTTTCCTTCTTTTTCTGCTTGTGGTTGATGTACCTGAAGAAACCTTCCTTGCTATTTTTGACATCTATGCCCAGTTTCAGTTCGAGCTGGGCTTTTGCTTTTCTAACTGCATCTCTGCACGCCTTGGCAATGCCCTTGTAGCTCTCAATGGATAATCCTCCACTTCTCCATCTCTGGTATGCTTCCCTTTTGGATTTGAGTAGACCCAGATCATGGTTGAGCCAAGGGGCCCTCTTGCTCAGGTTACTTCCCTTTGGTTTATATGGGATAAACTGGTTTTATGCTTCCAATAGAGAGTTCTTGAAGAACTCCCAGCACTCACCATCTCCTTTGTCTTCCATGGAAGCATCCCATCAAATCCCTCCCAGCTGAGCCCTGAGTGAACTGGAGTTTTCTCTTCTAAAATCCAGAACCCTTGTCTTACAGCTGAACTTCAGCATGTTCAACAGGATCCCGAACTCCACAATATTATGATCACTTCAGCCAAGGCTATCACTAACTGAGATATTACAAAGCAGGTTTTCTTGGTTTGTGAATAGCAAGTCCAGCAGTGCCTCATTCCTGGTTGGCACATCTAACGTTTGTGTGAGGAAGCTGTCCTTTACACATTGCAGGAACTTGGTAGATGACATGCAAGCTGCCATATTGTTCTTCAAGCAGATGTCTGGGTAGTTGAAGTCACCCATCAGGACCAGGTTCTGTCGGCCAGAAGCTTGCTTTAGTGCCCCAAGTATCACTTCATCAACATTGTCATAGTGGTTAGGTGGTCGGTAGCAGATGCCCACTGTGAGGTCCTGCTTGGAAACGACCCCTTTGACTTTAACCCAGAGGCATTCGATAGAGCTGTCGCAATCACCATAGCTGACTTCGATACATTCAAGGTTTTTCTTAATGTAGAGTGCAACTCCTCCACCTCTTCTACCCTGCCTGTCTTTATGAAAGAGCCTATAGCCATCCATTGACATTAATTTGACATCCTCCAAAGATTATTCTTAAATCAGTGTGATCTTCTGTGCTACTGTGATCTGTTACATAGTTTTGCATTAAGTTCTCATTCTTTCAGTAGAGTAGGGGTTCTGTAAATCTTATTTCATATCTAATGCTTAAGAATAAAATCCTGGAGATATAAACTATAAGTTCTGTTTTAATGTTTTCTTACTTTTACAGGGAAGTTTTATCTTTTTAAGCGTTGCCTTTGCATATAAATACAGATCTACTTTATTAAATAGGTCCATTTAGCAGAACCCTGCATTGACACGTTCTTTCTTTTTATAATAAAATATTTTTATTACCTTTTTGCTTTTATAAATTTTGAGTACTTTGTACAAAGGAAAATGTGAACTTTTAGAGAGAGAATCTACTGAATAGCTCACTAGGGTAATTTACAGTTAATAAATGTCTGATATTTTACAGAAAAAGTGCAATATTATTCTTTACCTTCTAAGAAATACAGCCTTGCTTTGGGCAGACTATTTTCTTGTCATAAGGATCTAGGCCTTTATGGGAGCATGGGATTTGTTATTCCGAGTTTTCCGTGACCACTCTGGTTAATCTCCTTCTCTAAACACAACAGCATGCCTATATAAACACTAAAATGTGCGTTTAATTTCTGAATACTTGCAGACTTGGGCTTTATTGGATTTATGGCAAAGAAGACTAAAGCGTGTTGTCATCTGTGTGGATGAAAGCATTTCTTTATTATCAGGATGTGCACAAAAAAAGCACTGATAGTGATGAAATTGTATCTTCAGAGCAAGCCCTGTAAAGGTTTGAAGCTGGACTAGCATTCAGAGATGAGAAAAAAGGGCATGGCAGAAATAAAAAACAATAAGGTGATTTAAGTTTTTAAGTATAGACAATAATGAAGTAGAAGAGATTCTGTTTTCTTTTGTAGCATTCTTATACTGACAGCTGTACTTGTTTTCTTGTTTCCTGAATATACAGTCCATGTTGCCAAGAGCTCCATGACATCCAAAATAAATTAAAGGTAAGATATTTCTGTATTAGGTTCTGCTTAAGACACATATATGAGCACAATAAAATAATACATACAGCAGGGATTGAAGTTTTATTTATTTCAATGTGATTTGAACCTGAACCTCAGTGAAATTAGTTCTTTAATACCTGTTTCTACTTTTTTTCATATGCACTGCAATTCACTACAAAATAGCTGGTGGACTTTAAAATACCACCCATATGTTGTTGTGCAACACGCAAATACACAGTCTAAATGTGATATTGTCATTCTTGCCTAGAGGACTAATTGGTAGAATTTTCTTTAAAATTTATTCCTGTATTTCAAAGTGACAGGGAGAATTCAGGGTTCCAGTTTTGAAAGGTACTGTTAGTACTAATAGTACTAAAGGTACTATTTTCAAAGGAATAACTGAAAATCACAACAATATCAGAAGAACAGTTGCAAGTTTTTTCTCCTCATGAAAACCTTTCTACTGTATACTTATGCAAATCCCACAGATGTCTACATTTTATAATACAGAGGTATTTTTAGACAATCCATCATCCATGCCTTACTGCACAAAGTAGCTTGACACAGGCTATCACTTGCATGAAACCCTTAAGAAACAGAACACCTGAATCATCACAAGGTGTGGTGGGTTGACACTGGCTGGACGCTAGATGCCCACAAAAGCCGCTCTATCACGCCCCTCCTCAGCTGGACAGGGGAGAAGAAATGTAATGAAAGGATTGTGGCTCAAGATAAGGACAGGGAAAAATCATTCACCCATTACTGTCATAGGCAAAACAGCCTTGACTTGGGGAAATTAGCTGAATTTATTACCAATCAAATCAGAGTAGGATAATAAGAAATAAAATCAAATCTTAAAACACCTTTCCGCCACCCCTCCCTTCTTTCCAGGCTTAACTTTACTCCCGATTTTCCTCTACCTCCTCCCCCCGCAGCGGCACAGGGGGGTGGGTCATGGGGGTTATGGCCAGTTCATCACACACTACCCCTGCTGCTCCTTCCTCCTCATGCTCTTCCCCCACTTCAGCGTGGGGTCCTTCCTACAGGAGACAGTCCACCACAAACTCCACCGATGCGAGTCATTCCCATGGGCTGCAGTTCTCACAAACTGCTCCAGTGTGGGTCCCTTTCACAGGGCACAGTCCTTCAGGAACAGACTGCTCCAGTGTGGATTCCCCCCATGGGGTCACAAGTCCTGCCAGCAAACCTGGTCCAGACTGGGCTCCTCTCTCCATGGGGCCACAGGTCCTGCCAAGAGCCTGCTCTGGTGCGGGGTCCTTCACGGGCTCATAGCCTCCTTCAGGCACATCCACATCCTCTGGCTTGGGGTCCTCCATGGGCTGCAGGTGGATATCTGCTCCATCAAGGACCTCCATGGGCTGCAGGGGGACAGCCTGCCTCACCATGGTCTTCATCACAGGCTGCAGGGAAATCTCTGCTCCAGTGCCTGGAGCATCTCCTCCACCTCCTTCATTGGCTCCATCTGACATGGGGACAGCTCCTGGTGTCTTCTCACAGAAGCCATACTTGCAGCCCCCCACTGGCTACCAAAAGCTTGCCATGTAAACCCAGTACACAAGTGTTAATATTTACATGCACTATCTCATTTGCCTTCAGGGCTTTGCAGATGCTAATGCTAAAACGTAGGATATCCCAAGATGACACGTTAGTACCTGAAGAATAGTTACACAAAGCAAAGTTATTATTTGTGAATTTGCTTATTAGAGGATATGTTTAAGTACTGCAAGACAAAACTGTATGAAGACATCTAAGCTAACTCTAAAAACACATTGTCACTAAGAGGAAATGGCGTAGTCATTCTAATGTGATATTCTGCCTTGGCTGTGGCATGTAATTTCTTAGCCAAACTAATTTCCTTGGATGCAATTCCGTAGAGAGGTGCGCAACTCTCTAGCGCTGACTGAATGAGACTGCTTTGTGCTAGCCTGGATATCTCTGTGATGTTCTGCTTTGCTGTGTAGACTGACACATAAGACAAATTTTGGAGCTTTGGTCCACAGTTCAACCTTTCACAGGACCTGACAGTTCACAGCTCTTACATGAACTAGCAAGGACTCTGATTATGCAACTCTGAAATGAAGAATTTGACAGCCCTAAGGTTACAAAGAGAATGAGAATGCCAGAGGGGTTTTGTGGCAACATTTTTAGGATCCTTTCCAAAGAACGCTGAGTATATGACGAATACTAAATTTATATATTTATGAGAAACTAAATAGAACTATGAAGATGAATTTGAGAATCTCTATCATGGGATTAAGAGATTATTAATATGGTAAGATGAAAAGGTTTTTTTCCTTTAATTGATGTAGCTGCATTTGAACAGAGGAGAAATTAGGTGCTTACACAATTCAAAGGTGGATGACAAATGCTAATCCTTATGAAACTTTTGAGGCTCTCCTCCCTCCAAAGGATGCTTACTGAACTACTCAGATATCTAGAGAGGGTGAAAATTGTCCTAGAATTACTAAAAGGGTCAATTTTTATAAGGTTTGTGGTATGCTTTAAGAATCACTGCCGTTTTCTTTCTTAACTAGAACTATATGAGTGCAAAACCAGATAAGGGAAATCATTTATAACAGCTTTTAAACCCCAAGTTTATGTAGAGATATAACTTAGACACATTTCATCTTAACAGTGATTTAAAGGACTTAAAAATGCAAAAGGTATGTAGAAGCCCTGAAGAATTCAAAGATTGAGATGTGGATAAAGGGGATCCCACAAGAAAAATCTAGGACTAAGGAGAAGTTCATGTATCCTATTGTGCTGGTTTTGGCTGGGATAGAGTCAATTCTCTTCACTGTAGCCGGTAAAGCGGTGGTGGCACATTGATGCTGTAGTTGTTGTTAAGTAGCGGCTCAGTGTCACTAAGTCGCACCTATAGTAGTCAGGGACCTTTCCAGCTTCCCATGCTCTGCCACGTGGGCAAGAAGCTGGGAGGGGAGGGACCACCACCAAGACAGCTGACCCAAACTGGCCAATGGGATATTCCATATTATATGATGCCTGACCACTATACTAACTGGGGAAGTTGGCCGAGGGGTGGAGGGATTGTGGCTCAGGGATTGGTGGAGTCGGGTTGGCGGGTGGTGAGCGGCTGCAGCATTTGTTGTTTGTTTTGGTGGTTATGTCCTCCTCCCCCCGTCTCTCTTTATTTTCCTTTTCATTATATTATTGTTGTTGTTGTTGTTGTTTTATTTTAATTATTAAACTGTTCTTACCTCAATCCATGAGTTTTCTCATTTTACCCTTCTGATTCTCTCCCCCATCCCACCAGTGGTGGAGTGAGCGAGCAGCTGTGTGGGGCTGAGTTGCCGGCTGAGGCTAAACCACAAGACCTATCTAACCAAGCTTCTAAAAGAGAAAATGTGTTTTGGCCTGGGATTCTGCCTTGGGGGTGGGGAGGAGAAGAAGTTATGTTTTAGGAAATAGTTTTGGCTAGTTGGTATTGAAAATATCAGGTTCTGCTTTCTGTGATTCCCAAAATGAAACTAGGAGTTTTGGGGGGCCGAGAAAGGAAAAGAGTATCCTCTTTTCAGTTCAATTTTCTAATGTTCTGACTGTGGTGAGATACAACGTTGAGGACACTTACTAGAGCCTCCTTTAACCCTTGTGGCGGGTTGACCTTGGCTGGCCACTAGGTGCCCACTAAGCTGCTCTATCACTCCCCTCCTCAGTAGGACGGGGGGCAGAAAATAAGATTAAAAAGAACTTCTGGGTTGAGATAAAGTCGGTTTAATAAAGAAAAAGCAAAGGCCATGCATGGAAGCAAAGGAAAACTAGAAGATTTTTTTCTCTGCTTCCCATCAGCAGATGATGTCCAGCCACCTCCTGGGAAGTAAGGCTTCAGTATGCCTAGCAGTTGCTCCAGAAGACAAATGCAGCTTTTATTGCTGAGCATGAAGTCATATGGTGTGGAATATCTCTTTGGTCAGTTTGGGCCAGCTGTTCTGGGTACAGCCCCTCCCAACCTCTTGCCTACCTCCAGACTACTGGCCTTTGGAGGGGCTGTGGTTTGGAGAGATAGCCTTGATGCTGTGCAAACACTGCTCAGTAGTAGCCGAAACACTGGTGTATTGTCAACACTTTTCTAGCTGCTATTACAAAGCACAGCACTGTGAGGTCTGTTATGGGGAAAGTTAACTTCATCCCAGCCAGGAGCAGTACACCCTTGCATAATTTGAAGGGCATTCAAAATTTACTTCCAGAAGACTATCTTAGCCATAAATCCTTAAAACTGAAGGAAGAAACATGCTACTGTCTTCTGTTGGGGGGGAGGGGAGGAGTCCTACCTCTGAGAAATATTTATTTGTGTTGCTTGTCTGAATGTAAAACCAAATGTGACATGGTTCAAATTCACTGTGTTTTGCAACAGATCTCTCATTTCTTTAAAGGGCCGTAAAAGCTAATTTTCAGGCATGAGAACCAACACATATATCTGCAACCATGTTCAAGTGCACAGAATGAAAAATGCATCGTAATATTACCTCAAGCAAAATGCCAGATCCTTCTTCCCCAGATTAGGTAAATTTTTAATTTCAGCCACTATTTCAGCTATATATTTTTTATTTCTTTACTTTTTTAAGGCTAAGAGACATCAAGATTTTCTCAAATGTGAAATGGTTCAGTAAATCTGCTGATGAATCTGTGGCAACTGCTGTTCCCAAATCAACATCCTGCCCTCAAGAGGGCCCTATAATCCCCAACAGAAATGCATTTCCTCTAGTCCTGACAGCTGAAGCCAGGGTCTGAAACCATCATCCTGTTGGAAGACTAGAGGAGAACAGTGGATTAATCTCTTCTATAATTCTTAAAAGGGCTGGGAACAAACTATATGTATCCTTTCTTGCTGGAAATCCCAGTAAAATAAATTCTCAAGTTTTTCAAACCATGAATACTTATGGGGAGCCTATTAGTATAGAGAGCCCATGTAATTTAATGCACACCATTTCTATGGTATTTAATTGCATATTATCCATGTAGACAAGCTATTAAACAAGTATGGGTATATCCACAAAAGCTTATCATCCCAAAGTTGGACCAGTTACACAGGCAATAGGATAACTAATGTTACTTTTTCTAGTATGGTTTTAGGAAATTTCCATCTATCTGAACAAACACAAAAGGCAGATTTATGATGAAATCCTTAAAATGTAGGTCAGATTTCAGGCTTCTGGAAGAGTCACATATCCTGCCTTAGAAAACAAATTAAAATGTTGATGAACACATACAGTGTCTCTACAAAGTTTTATATATATATATAACACAAAACTTACATTGCATCACTTAAACTATCTTAAACTACTAAACATTTGCATTGAATTGCAAAAGTACCCTGAAATTATGTGACAATGGGTGGTGAATACAACTCAAGGAATCCGCACACTGCAAACCTTCCTGCATTTTTCAAAGTTGTTGCATAGCCTGGTAAAGCATGCTACCACATGCATCAGCCATTATCAAACCACAGCTACCACGTGTTCCCTAACCTCTGGCAGTGGGCATCATTCCCTACACATCTTTCGTTCACAGTCTGTCCCGTCTGACCTGCAAGTTCTGCAAAATCAAGTGTTCTTTGTCTGCTCTGTTTTGACCAGGTTTAACTCCTGTTATGACAAATGTGGGCAATTTTCTTCTCATTAGTCATATTAAGACATGGGTAACATGGCTCTCACAATATTTCAATGTGAAAACAATTGCTTCTTAATATCTTGGGTTTTTCACTATGCAAGGTTCATAGGAAAACAGTAAAACATTTTACATGAAACTAAAACAGATTCATTTTTTACACTATTCAGAATTCTAACTGCCTATTAAATTGCTAAGTTGAATGTAAATTAAATCATTCTGTGTAATGTTTTACCCACTGATTTGAATTTTCAGTTGTCTCTTTGGGTTGGGAGAGAAATGGCAAGAAAATGTTCCAGTATCTTAGCTGTCAGAAAAAACTTTTGACATTGTGTGGCTTTAGATCTAACTTCTTTGTTTTCCTGCTGTTCTTCCTCAAGTTCTCCACATCTTGTTTCAATAACCCAAAACATTCAATACTTCCCTTTTGGCTCTCCCTAAGCAAATTCTATCCCATAGGTTTCTATTAGTGCTGGTTCTTGTGAGGACTTCTAGGCTACAGATAAAAAGGATCTGGTCATCTTACGGGACTTTAGCTAATCCTTCTCTTTAGGTCAAACCAATTAATCTTATTTTAGCCTTATTGACCAACTCTTACATAAGGCATGAATAATAAATACCTGTTTCTATAAACTTTTCTGGATCTAAATAGTGCTGCTTCATCAGCCAGAAGTTTTCTGTCTTGGATGCAATCCTCAAAAAGACAATTCATAAAAATATTTTGCAAGGGTGTCGATAAAGTGTTTACACAGTAATTTTTAGAGGGAACAAAGCAACCATCAGGGATCATGGACATGTATCCTGTCTCCAGCCATTTTCCAGACTTCCTAGTCACTTTAGAAACTATTGAAATATCTGGATGACTACCCTTTCATTTTATTTTATTTGTACGTTATTCATTTAGACTTACTAATTAACTACAACCTCACTTCATCTTCAGCTAGACCTCTTATGTTTTCTTTATTTCCCCCCCAAAAAAATTTGCCATTACTCAAACACAGACAGATTTCACCTTTCTTTATGGATAGTTGAAGGGTGCTCTTAATATAAATTCTGTACCATATCCTTTTACCCTTACTTTGATAGAATAAAAAAGAACATATTTTCACAGATTTTCCCACAGTTTCTCTCAGGCTAAACGAATTGTCAAAAATAAGTAGGAATTCGCAATGCTGATCTTTGCTGCAAGTAACATTTGTACTCAGACTAAATACAACAGTTTGTCCTTTAGTTGTACGTATCCCAAAATACTGTATTTCAGAATATGGGAAAACTTCTAAGTCTTCAAGTTTCCATGTTTGTGTTTCAGCTAGGCTGCATAATGATTTAGGGAAGTTGTGTTCAATGGTTTTGCAAAATAGTCTGTATTTGACAGTATCTATCCATATTGTTAAGTGGGAAAAAAATGTTTGAATAACATAACAAGCCTGCTTCTCAAATGAAAATTCCTCATTTTGTTCTGTGATAGCTCTCAAAAAACAGAGACTTCCTTCAGCTCAAGCATTTTTCACTGGGCTGCTCTGTTAGTACATCACTAAGCTGTAATATAGCCTTCTCATCAGACAGAGCCTTATTAAAGGTCTGGTGCATGTCTTTGCCTACTGACAGAAGATCCCAGAAGGCAGGAGGCTATAGTCAAATGCTTAATTTGGTTATAAATAAAGGATTCAAAAAGCAGTTCTCCATTCTTGACAGATCCATTCATTTCCTGAATTTTTGGCAGGTTTATTATGGCAGATGTGCTCAGTAGAACTGTAGGGTATGCTTATAGCTACTTACAGATTTTTGGAAGCTGCTGTTTCTGCTAAGTTATTCAGTTTAGAACTGGAAACCCACATTTTATAATAAAACTTGATGACATCTGTCACAGCTTGATTACTTATGTTGAGGTAGTACCTTAAGTCCCTTAGTATGAATAAATAACCGTGGGATAGTTTGTATGAAATGCTGCCACCTATCCAAAAGCTAAAATCATTTTTCTATCAATCTTGAAAGAAAAAAGGCTCCAAATGGGTATAAGGACACACCTTTTCACTGCCAGTCAGAGGACAGTCAAGAACTGGAACAGGTTTCTCAGAGAAGTTTGTGCAGTCTCATTATTAGAGATTATTGGAGATTTTCAACCTAGACTAGATAAAGCCCTGAACAATGTGGCCTGACCCTGCTTTGAGAAGGACCTCTTGAGGTCCCTTCCAACCTGAATTTTCCTATGATTCTGTAAGAACTATTTTGTTCCTGTTTTAGAAGAATCGGTGTATTATTTTTGATCCATGGATGTTCTGAGTTAACTGTGTATCATCTTATTTAGGTGTTAGTTAACGTGGCACATCCAATTAACACCTCTATAATTTCAACTGTCAAAATCCTATTTTTTAGATTTAGTATCAGAAGAAATTTAAAATTACAAATAAAAAGCTGGGATTACTTTCCCCCCCAATCCGTAATTCTTAAACTTTGGCAATAGATAAGCCAGTAAAACTTCAATTGCTTGAGATATGATGAGGAAATACACTGAAATACCAGAGTTTTACTCATAATCTAGTTTCAGACTACAATTTTATGGATCTTCCAATGCTAATCCAAAGGAACTATTACTTACTATTCTTTTTATCTTAATAATTAATACAGGAAAAAAGGGAAATATATACCAAACATTCACAGTTAATCTGTTTCATTTTCATAGTTTAACAATGAAATAAAGAGGAATAAGGCAGGGATCATTATCTTTTGCTGGCTTGAGGTGAATTGTCTTTGTAATCCTAAAATTGGGTAACTTCTGAGTACTCTATGTAGAACTAAAATTGTTCTGCTGAGTTAAAAAATGATACTTTTAATGCCAGTAGTAATTTAGGATCTAATTTATAGAGGTATTGTCATGTGGCCAATGCAGATAACTATACAGTAGATTTTATAGAAGACCTCAGGCACCTAATATTCACTGCAAACTCCATCTGTGGGTACCTGTTTGTTGTACTTAGCTGCCAGCTGCCAGCAGATGCATCTAACATTAGCATCTAACAGTAACTTTCAGCAGTACGTCCACACCAAAAAAAAAAAAAAAAAAAAAGGAAGAAAATGTCCGGTTTATATCAAATTAATCCCATTGCTCTGAGTTTGGCAAAAGTAATCATTCTTCTGAGCAGTACCCCCAGGTAGGCTACATCCAGGTACACTGGGATTCAAGGTATAACACTACTAATATAAACTACTAATATAAACTACTACTACTACTACTAATATAAACTACTAATATAAACTACTATACTATACTATAAAGGTATAAACTATACTAAAAAGGTATAAAGGTATAAACTACTAATTCTTCTCCTGAAAGTCGGCTAGCAGAGATGGAGCTCAGAACAAGGGCTAAAGCTTTCAACAGTCGAAGTCCCTACAAACACTTTCACGCAACAGATGTATTCTAAAAGTGTAGGTGTGAAAAGAGTATTTCTGGTATCCTTTAAAAGAAAGCAGAGAGCTTAACACAAATACTCCATTTACAAATGATTCACATCAGAAGTTCTGCTTCCCTTAAAGCCTATAATGATCTTTGTGGGGCAACAGCCAGTAAACTAATGGATGCTATGAACACAATTGTCTACAACCTCTCTGAGAGAAATGATAAGATAGGGCAAAGACACTGACTACAGTGTCCAGGCGAACTGATCCATTTGCATTTATCACCCCAACTATACATTCATGAAGGACAGGTGATATTTTAAACTACTCTGTTGTCTTAGGGAGTGTTATACACCAACAAGGCAACAATTGTTCTATGGCAGTAGGTTATTTCCAGAGAGTATGAAGGGTGTTCTCAACCTGTGGGTTTATCGAGACTGCCTGCACCGTGGGCTGCTGTGCATCACGCTGCACCCTCAGTGTTGATGCAAGCGGTAACCCCTGGAGTACTCTGTGACTCCTACCCTGCTAGACAGAGGGACTAGAACTATCAGGTACTCCTCAACCTGCACATCTCTATAGACTTGCTGTGAGTTCAAATGGTACCAAGGCAGAAGGAAACATGTCAGTCTGCAGCAAGAATGACAGAGTAAAACAACCTGTGAGGGCACGGCTGGTTAGAAAACAAACTAGCTTCTCAGTAGGGTGGGCTTGAATTTATGAGGTTTTAGGGAAAGTGAAGCATGTCCCCTGGTTCTTCCCCTCTCTTTCCCCAGCAGGCTGGCTTTCGCTTTCTGGTACAGGACTGGCCTCTGTTCTGCTCAGACAAGCTAGAATGCTGAGGCTGCCCTAAAAACATTCCTGATGCCTGTACTCCAACAAGAGAAAGCCATGAGTGGACCCCTTTTCCTAAGTCATTGTATGAATTGTATATGAACTGGACTAGACTGGGCTTCCCTACTGCTGCCTTTGGAGCTACTGGATCTGTGCCAGGTGTACTGCTCCCCCACTGGGAAAGCTCAGATGAAGTTAAAGCTTCAGTGCAGAACTTAGACCACAGGCATCACTCTATCCCCTGGATCCAGGGATCACACTCAACCCTCTCATTTTCTGGAGGTAGGTGGGTTTATCAGTACAAATAATTCTAGTATGCCTATAATTGAAATAGCTGTCATCAGGGGAGAAAAACTTGAGGCTAACTTGCTGTTACTACTCCAAGTTGATTCAGTTTGAAGGTGCTGTCAGTGAGCCAAGAATCTGCATGTCAGCTCTAACAGAGTCATCAACTCCTGGCTCCCAGCAGAGGCTGTTAAGCTACATCTGTATCACAACATTAAACAGCACTGAGTCATGGGTTCTAGCCCAGGTGGAAATCATCCTTGCAGCACATCTTCTAGCATACTTTGCCCCATGCTAACTAGTACTCCATGGTTCAGGTACTGTTCTCAGCTGGCAGCATGGATGAAGGCAAACTATTTTGAAGGAGGAGATGGATATAAACCCTTACAAGAAGATTATTCTTGAGAAAAAAAAAAAAAAAGCACCCCTCTCAGGGTCCTGAGGGCACTAATAGCCCTGATCAACCTCACCTGGGGCCACCACCCACAGCCATGGGCCCAGAAGTTCTATTTAAGCTCAGACCGGGGCCTGAGTTAGAGGAATGTTGATTTCCAGTTCAGTGAAGGTTATGGCTAGTGGTGGACCTTGTTGATCCAGACACCAACCTGTAGGCTGACCTCCTGATTTTACCTTGGCCCTGCCTCATCCCTATGGGTCTGCCAAGTGATTGCTGGACCTGATCTTGACCTACAGGTTGGCTTCCAGGCTTGACTTTGGAACTACCTCATCACTGTACTATAGATGTGGGTTGATGGTTGGACCTGGCAGCTGGCCTGTGCTGCTCCCTGACAGTCCAGGCATATTTTACTTACTAGTATGTATTTAGGTATGCAGTGCCTGTGCTACCAGGGTGTCAGATGCCCAGCTCCAGCACCATTGTTCAGAGCAGTTCCTCAGGGGAGTGTTACCCAAGGAGGGTTCCTCGGGCAGTTCCTCTGCTGTGCTGTTAAACCAGATGAGGACATCAGCAGTTCCAGATTCTGGGCCAACAATGATCTGGGAAAAGTGTTTTCAAAAGTAGTTTCACCCTTTTTTTTTTTTTATACTGAGCATTTGTGAGGACTTCTGTCAATCTGTTCCAGATCAAAACTAAGTTCAAAGAAAGAGCTCATGACATTTCTGACAGATCTGGCCAATATCAAGGCTGCATATGCAGTCTTCCCTTGGGCAGACTGTTTTTGACTCTCAGTGCTACAGGGGTTTAATATACCTGCTAGTATTCCTGTAGTCACATATAAGAAAATACTTCTGCGGCATAAGCAGAAATGTGGGAAAAAATAGATATGCTGTAGTATACAGGTGTTGGCTGGAGCTTGCAGTGCATATGAACATGTGCTCTCAGCCATTGCTACTGTGTTCGACTAAAACTTTAACAGGTGATTTTTCTATAGCATTTCTGTAAGACAGTGCAAGTTTGTTTGCCTGACAGTTGTATTAAAAAATAAGCTTATAAATACAAATATCGGTGTGAATATGTAGTGCTAATTTATCACTATTATGTAACCCTGCAATATATCACTTGCAGATCTGCCCAGACAAAACTTTTTGTATAATAGGAATCTGCTTCAAGAGCGGTCCATGACAAGCCCTCTGGGATTACTTGGTAATTACACTAAAGGCTTCAGCATTAAACACATCCTAAAATACCAAGCAAGATTTTGTATCCTTTAAGGTAACTACTTTTGCAATTCATAAGCAAATAATTTCTTTGATAATTTGTCTGTAAACCTTTAGCGTACTTGGCTATTTGCAAAGTGATGGATTTTACCAGAGGTTGTAATTTGTGGATTTAAGCAGCCTTACGTTGTGTGGTGAACTATGAAAATTGCAAACTTAGTGTCTGGTGTCTGTAAGATGAACAATTGTCTCTCCAGGAAACCGGAGGATTGCAAATCATCATGCTGTAGGGAAGACAGTATGGGATCATCTATTTATATTCTGTTGTCCTTTTCCCCTTAAACAAAGTGCTGTCTTTTAAGCCAATTTGTACTCCTGAGCAGGACATGTAAATTCAATGGGTGTCAGGCCACCTCCTTTCTTTTTCCTTGATGACTAGATAGGACTTGAGATTGTTTATTAGTGGCCCTAAAATCTGAACCCAGCACTTGTTACTATGAAACAAAGCCTATCAGCAGGTCTTCCGTAATAAAATTAAAGCCAAAGAAGCATTAACATGACTAGGAAGCTCTTTACTGTCTTCAAAACAGTCACAAGTTAAAAAAAGTCATCTTTGTCATCAAGGGCTTTTATTTGGTAGGCCTGGATGCCTCTGCCTTTTGGATACTTAATTATCTTCATGTTATTCTTGTAATTAAGAATGCAGAAAGAGGGTGGCATTCCTTACTAGACTTGCTCTGTAGTGTGAAAATTGATTTTTTTTTCCAGACTGCTCACACTTTTGAGGTCAAGGAGTGAGTTTAAAATTTAAGGTATACATAAATACAATTATAGTTGTGATGGTATTGTCTTAACAGCAGTGATTTTAGAGAATTATTGTCTAAATTATTAGCTTTTGTTTCCAGTTTGAGATTCTTAATGAAACCAACTGTAAATATGCATAAAATAAGTTGTTTGGGGGTATTTTAGGAAGTCAACTGTGCACTGGGCAAGGAAGATGTTAAAACAAATTAATAAGATTCAAGTAGTAAGCCTCAGTGTCTTGCTGCAGACGGCAAATGGTATTACCTGGAGAGCTTTGTGTCCTTTTTTTTTACCTCTCTTTTCTCTTCCACACTAGGTATATTAACACTACATTTTGCTTAGTTTTAGTGCCCAAAACTAACTTAAGCATCATGTTATTTTCTAGTCAATGAGTAGTTCCATTTGAATCACTGAATGGCCATATAAATGTCTGGTTTGAGCTTTGGTCAGTATAAAAATACAAGAAAATACCCTCAATAACAGTTTTTCTTGCAAACAAATAAAAAGATATTGTAGACATAGCCTTAGGTTGCAAATTCTTCAAAGCAAGGATTACGAGTTACTCTGTTTGCATACCTCTTACATCCCAATAATACATCTAAACACTACGATGTTTTGAAAAAGTTGGAAACTAGTGCTGAGAGACACCTGCAGAAAGCCATAATAAAAAAAGAGGGCTGTTGTTTTATAACCAAGTAATTACAGAGTGATTTATCTTCATCTATTTTAGTAGGCAGTGCTAGGTTAATTTCTAGTGAATGTTACAAAAAAATCTGACAAGCGTATTTTCATTTTCTTTTTAATATTTCTCTTGTGGAGGCAAAAAATGAAGTGTTCATCTTCTGGAAAATAAAAGAAATACTTCTTCATGTGATGAGACGTAATTATGCAAAATAGAGAAACAGGCAACTTGGATAAATTGCAATATTTTATATCCTTAGAAACAAGGAAAAAAAAATCTTTTATTACAACATAAATGCTAGTTACAGCATGTGAGCATCCAATCTCTTCATTCTGATCCCGTTAGTCCCAGGGTATTTAGCCACCCTTGTATCTGGGGTCATAAAATATTATTGAAACCTTATTAGAATGTATAAATGAAATATACACACTAAGTGCTGTGTCCATTTCTGGGCTTTTCAGTACAAGAAAGGTATAGGCTTACTGGACTGAGTTGAATGCAGGGCCATGAGGATGACTAAGGGATTGGAGCATCTGACATATGAGGAGAGGATGAGATTGCTGGGAGTGGTCAGCCTGGGGAAGAGAAGGCTCAGGGGGATCTTATCCATGGTACAAATATGAGACAAGGGAATGAAGAAAGGGAGCCACTGGCTTCTCCCAGTGGTGCCCACTGACAGGACCAGAGGCAATGGGCACAGATTAAAATACATTACATTCCCTCTGAAAAGAGCAAAATACTTTTTTACTGTGCACATGGCTGGACCAGGTATCCCAGAGAGCTTATGGAGTCTCCATACCCGGAGATACTCAAAACTGGCCTGGACACAGCCCTGAGCAACCTGCTCTAGCCAATCCTGCTTGAGCAGGAGGATTGGACTCCATGATCTCCAGGGGTCCTTTCCAGCCTCAACCATTCTGTGATTTCCAAAGCTAAACATTGCATAAGAATCAGAGAAGATAAGTACTTAAGTAATTTCCTACCAGTGTTTTGTAGAACCAATTGCCAACAGGGCCTGCTTTAAGCCACCAAAGTCCTCACTATACTCTAGCAGAACTCTACAACTGCAGCATGGTATTTCAGTGCACAGCTAGCCTTGCACTGAGAGTTCATTTTCTGATATCATAACAATAAGACTGAAGAAAATTTAAATTTAAGTCTTGTGCCTCTTCTTCATCTTTGTACCCTTCCTTAAATTCACTCACACATTTGCATCTCTTTGTGTCCTTTTTCCTCCTCATTCCAGCTGCCCAGGTCATTATTGCCACATGCAGCGCATTGAGGAAGGTGGCAGCAGCCACTTCTCCCCCAGTGAGTCAGCAGGAGACAGCTAGCAGCTGCCTGGAGAGCTCCACTGCTTGAGAAAAAGAAACCACGTTTTTCATGACCATGGTATGTTATGTGTTACATAACTCAGCTGCTGATTCCTAAGAAGTTAAATAACATGGCAGTTGCCTGAACACATTGTTTTTGGGAAATTACAGCTCAAGGACAGTGGAAACTCTGATACTCCCCTATGGCAAATACTCTTGAAAAATTGAGAGTGAAAACAGTCCTTGAAAGCTTTTAACAGCTGCAGACTGGCTCAGAGCATAATAGCTCTTTGATCTTGTATATGATAGGAAAAGCACCACTGGGACCTAAATGCCATCACTTTATGTAAATGTCACAGAAGGAGACTCCACGTAGTTAAATTGTTCCGTCTCAAATACAACATTTATGAAAGCCATCACTTATTCATTATCATCCAGGTGGATACAATAGATCATTATATAATATAAATTAAATCTAAATGTTATCTTTGAGTTTGGAGAACTAGAATATGCTTTGAAGAGAGAACTGCCCGTGATATTTATAAGCCTGTTTGCAAAGCTACATCTGAGAAACACTGACTGTAACTAATAATGCAAACCTTACCATATCATAAGCAAAACCCCATACAAACAGGCAACTGAAAACATAAAAAGATGAAACCTAGTCATTTTAACAAAAAGAAAAATCTGGGATACAATTTCCATTTTCTTTGTGCAATCCTATTGTGACTGAAATCAGCAGATTTCGGTTATTTTGCATTAACAAATATAGAAACGAGGAACTGAAGTAGGAGACAAGAATTTGTAAACTGAACTCTGCTCCAGTGGGTCTATTAATGGCCTACAAAGCCTTATTCCTATATGATTTATGATGTATACATCAGTGTTCCCCCCACCACAAGAAGTAACCCCCTCTGCACGTAAGCCATTCTGCAGGGCACCCAACTCCTTTACTGTGTTTCTCTCTTACGATTTTAATTACCACATGCTATCACTGGTGACACACACCCAGTTAGGCTGGTTGCTGTATGAACACTAGTGTGCTGCAGGGATCTCTTTTGTCTCATGTGCCAGAGCACATCAGAGCACAGTAAAACCCTTCCTTGGCTCTCCTTCAGAAATCTTTCCTATAAAGGCAAGAAAAATAAATCTCTCATCCACCCAGCTTAAATTTTTACAAAGCTTACAGGAACATGCTATAATTTTGATACCCCTGCCCCTTTGACAAATTTGGTTGAAATTAGACAGCAAGTTCAAGAATTATTGAGAAAGTATAGGTAAGAGACAAACGTGCCATCTCCATCATTTTTAGCCCAATGTTCTGAGGGCTTATTTAAATTTAATTTCATTAATATTGCTTGAAATTATATATGCCATTTATATCTGTATTTATTGGGGAAAAAACAGGGTGTATTGGGGAAAAAAATTTAATAATTTTTCAGTTTTTAAAAATTTGTACTAGGAAACATAACTGGTTAATCAATAATAGCAAGATTTTAAAAGAGCGTTGAAAGACCAGGTAGGCTTCCCATAGAATAAGTAAGAGGCAGCACACCTTTTTACCTTTTACCACCTAATATTAGAAATGTTTGTAAAAACCATGTAATCGTTTTTGCAAAAATCTTCTCTGAGGAGAATGTTTTTTTCAATTTTTTCCCAAAATAAAAGATTTATCTATTACAGAAACACCTGACACAACTTCCTTTTTGCATAATGCTGACAAGGACAGCTAAGGTAGTGCCTAATAAAAATTCAGTTTGAGAGCCAATCCCGACAAGGCTGGCACACTGCTACAGCAGATGTTTCTTACTTTAAGATAGCTGGAATGGGTTTTAACTCTATCCTAGAACTGAAGAACACAAGGGGCAGGACTTGGCAAGAACAAGGTACTGTGATTCATAAAAACTGAGCTTCATAGAAAGACTGCTGAGAAAATGGAGTTCTCTTCTTAGCTCAGGGAAGCCTATTGTCATGGACTGACTTCGTTCTCTTGTTCTCATATGAAAAAGCATTTTAGTGGGATTTACAGTAGTTTTTCCTGCATCTTCTTATAAATATTTAATCTTAATATTATTTATAAACCAAGGAACTCTACTTCATGTTCTGCTGTCAAAACTGCACAACTTGGTATCATTTTTAACTCTGAACTCTGCTCCTTCAATAGGTATTAACATTTACTGTGCCATAGATCAAGATTCAGATTTTCCTATAGGTAATCCTGCTATCCATAGATGCAGCCCTAACACTTTTGGGGCCTGAGCTAGCGTTCTGCATAGGGCCTCCCTTTATCAGGATAACACCCTACAGCTTTGAGCATCACTAAGGTCTGATCTGGTGCTCTGTTGAGCCCTGTACAGTTTTAGCTATCCCCTCTGAATTCCCATCTTTGAGGAATTCATGATTATGTCAGTTACTCCATTTCTATACTGCTTAGCACAATGGAGCTCTGTTCTTGGATGTCCCCAGGATGCCACCCTAACACAAAGAGTAGTATCCTTTTCTGCTCTCTGACAATCTGAATTTCTGTTAGAAATCCAGCTGAGCAGGATACTGATGGCATTACAGACAGAAAAGTCAAAACTTTCTTTGAATTCTACTTCTTGACATCTTTCTCAAAATTAAACTACTACCTTAAATTGCATGGGCCATGTCTACAAGTCATGCATCATACTGATTTTCACAGGGGGTTTTCACAGATCCACCAAGAATTAAGTCATAGAGAAGCTTCATTATAGCTTGCACTTTGTTTCTCTTTCTGTAAAGGGAGGAGCAGTCATATGAGTAACTGCTGGTAAATCTTAGCTTACCTTTCTCACACTAAAATATCTTTCAACTAGAACCTGAACAAGTTATGTCAAATTACTGCATAGTAAATAATCACTTTCCACTCGAAGTGATGTTTCCCCTATTAGTCATTTATTTTCCTCATAAAATGAATAATTAACTGCCCAAGATGAAATACAGAAGTTGTTGCAAGTTCTGAGCTGTTGCAAGTTCTGAGCTTTATGTGAATGTAGTGTGCCCTCAAAACTCAGTAGAATTTACTCTTTCTGTTCTTAGTTTTCCTAAACTGGAATGCAAACCATTATAAGGTTGAATAGTCAATGGAAACAGGCTTACTTTTTGATTTGCAGAAGCTATATGTCAGTCCACAGGAAAAACAGAGGTGTTCAAGTTCTTGCTGTGCTTTATGAGTACACTGTAAATGATTATTCCTAACCTGAGCAGAAGTCCCTGCCATGTGTTCTTTCAAAAAAGGAACCATAGAATCATATGATTGTGACCACTGTAGAGAAGAGGTATGGCTGGATGTGACTGTGCTGATATGCTGTATCTATAAAGGAAGAGGAAAGAAGCAAGGAACTGCCACTGGGCCAGGAGGCCTTGTGAGGTTTTGGCTGGGATAGAGTTAATTTTCTTCATTGTAGCTGGTAAAGTGCTGATGGTACATTGATGCTTTGGCGATTGTTAAGTAGCAGCTAAGTGTCGCTAAGTAGTTCCTATAGTAGTCAGGGACCTTCCCAGCTTCTCATGCCCTTCCATGTGGGCAAGAGGCCAGGAGGGGCAGGGCCACAGCCAAGACAGCTGACCCCAACTGGCCAATGGGATATTCGGTACCATGTGATGCCATGACAAGTATATTAACTGGGGGAGTAGGTGTGTGGGGGGGTTGGTTGCAGATGGGGACCGGTCGCGTCGGGTCGGTGGGTGGTGAGCGGCTGCGTCACGTGCAGTTTGTTTTGGTTCTTCATTCCCTCTTCCACCCCCACCCCACTCCAGGTTTCACCTCTCTCTCTCATTATTTTCCTTTTCATTGCATTATTGTTGTTATTATTATTGTTTTATTTTAATTATTAAACTGTTCTTATCTCAACCCATGAGCTTTCTCACTTTTACCCTTCTGATTCTCCCCGGTGGGGGACTGAGCGAGCAGCTGGGTGGGTCTGAGTTGCCATCTGAGGCTAAACCACAACAATCTCTTTTGGCACCCAACATGGGGCTCAGAGGGTTTGAGATAATTACAGGTGCTGGTCACAGCACGATGCTCTCATTTTTGCTGTACGTGTTAAAGATTGGTGTTGGTTTGTTTAGTGTGCTATGCTCTGCCATGATTAGTGATGTTTTGCCTAGGAGAGTTGTTATTCAAACACTGGTCTTCAGCTTTATCTGGTATTTGGGTTTTGTTCTGGAACCGTTACTGTACTTTGGATACCACCTCATTGAGGCAATCAGCAATTACACCTCCTCCTCTGAGAGATTTTATATGGAGGAAATACAGAATGGTATGTTCTTCTATGATGTCTCCACCTTCATTGCAACATTCTTTTTGTACCTTGAACATAGTTAAGGTATACTTATTGTTTTGGGGCATATTGTTTTGGTTTTGACTAAGGTTAGAAAGCAACTTAAGAATATCAACCAGAGATCTGCCCCAAGGCTTGATAGTTACGAGTGGCAGGGCATGTGAGATAGCATGGGCAAATACCTAGGGCAGTGGGCAACCCCAGTGTTTTGGAACTTCACCCCTGAACAAGTGCAGAATCCAATGGCAAGATGGACGTTGTCAGATCCCAATGGATGTGATCAACAAAATAGCATGCATGTCTCCACCAACTAGCAAAAAGGAAACACAAGCTTTCTCGGGTGTTGTGGGTTTTTGGAGAATGCATATTCCAAATTACAGTCTGATCGTAAGCCCTCTCTATCAAGTGACCCGGAAGAATTATTTCAAATGGAGCCAGAGTCATGGACTGGGTGAACTCAAGGAACATTTTTGTGGACATTTGTGGATATTTTATGGACGTTTTACAGGGAAGGTCCATAGGCTAAGGGAATGATGTCTGAGTATTATGTCAAAGGATTGGAAGGGGATTGGTGGTGGTTGGTGAGGTTGTATTGGACAGAATGGGAGCTGGGCATGGCATAAATGGTATGAAATAAGGGGTGGAGAATGTGCTGGTTTTGGCTGGGATAGAGTCAATTCTCTTCAATGTAGCCAGTAAAGCGGTGGTGGCACATTGATGCTGTAGTTGTTGTTAAGTAGCGGCTCAGTGTCACTAAGTCGCACCTATAGTAGTCAGGGACCTTTCCAGCTTCCCATGCTCTGCCACGAGGGCAAGAAGCTGGGAGGGGAGGGACCACCACCAAGACAGCTGACCCAAACTGGCCAATGGGATATTCCATATTATATGATGCCTGACCACTATACTAACTGGGGAAGTTGGCCGAGGGGTGGAGGGATTGTGGCTCAGGGATTGGTGGAGTCGGGTTGGTAGGTCGTGAGCAGCTGCAGCATTTGTTGTTTGTTTTGGTGGTTATGTCCTCCTCCCCCCGTCTCTCTTTATTTTCCTTTTCATTATATTATTATTGTTGTTGTTGTTGTTGTTTTATTTTAATTATTAAACTGTTCTTATCTCAATCCATGAGTTTTCTCATTTTACCCTTCCGATTCTCTCCCCCATCCCGCCAGTGGTGGAGTGAGCGAGCAGCTGTGGGGAGCTGAGTTGCCGGCTGAGGCTAAATTACAAGCAGCCTGAAATGCTTAACCTTTTACAAAAATAGGTAGCTTGGGAAAGAAAAAGCATGAATTAGAAAATAATTCTTGTTTTCTATATCCACAACAGATTTCATAGCTCTATTCATCCCCATGAACCAAGAATTATACACAGCGTTCCAACATCTGCTTAACAAGATTGATAACACCCACTGCTGTGGGAGGACATGGCCATCTATAATTTCAAAAGTGCCTGACAGGTAGAGTTGCACTGGCAGAGATAAAGCTTAGGAGGTTTCAGGCAGAAAGTAGACTGTAGGGAAGATGCTTGCTTGTGGTGTCTTCAGCCCCTCCATACTCATTGGAGTCCTGACATGGCTTCTGTTGGTGTTCTCTGAGCACTGGGACAGACAAATGATATAGGCACTTCAGGAGATAAGTCCCAGGGTGGTAGCCAACCTTGCAGCCCCTATGAGTTTGTGAACAACATTTTCTCAGGTATGAGGATCTGAAGACACGCAATGCATGCTATGCATAGCCCGGAATGAACAGGAGCTTCCTGAGTTGGAGGGAGAAGCTGTGAGTGAGGTAGAAGTATTTTAGTCCAGCAAGCATGGCATTTTACCATTATGACTAGAATTCCATAAGCTTGGTGTTATCCTGGCAGTGTAGGGGCTCCAGACTTCCCCGACCTAGCCTGTGGCCTAAGCTGATTTTAGCTTGTTTTAGCTAAAACAGCTATTACTTAGCAGTCAGGTTTGGTTTAAGTCAGCTTTAGTTTATAGTGAAAAAAAGTGATTACTCTTTGTAGACTGAACTATCTATGATAATAAAATAAAATATGTCTTGCAAGAGCATAAATACAGAGTATTTATGTACCAAACAGGGTACCAGAGATCCCAAACTAAACAAAAATCACAGTGATCAGTCAGCTGTTGCTACAGGAATACAATCTTGTTAAACCAGTTTCGTTACGCAAATAGAACAGAAAACTAAGAAACGGAAATCATATGAAAATAACTGAGAACAAATTAAGAGGATGCTCATGTACACATTAAGAAAATGGATAAACATAAACACAAGTGGACCCCAAGACAAGGAGGAAGGAAACCCTTCCTTTTTTGGCAGAAGCATCAAACTCCTGATGGTATAGAAGTGGGAAGATAGACAACTAGCTGGCATCCTTTCCTGTCTCCTCTGCTTGAGAAAGGCTGGCCAACAATCCTAGGAACCTGGAGGGACCCTGGAAAGTGAGCATAACACCAGAGAAAATAAGTAGGGACTAAGATTATTTTTCTTTGTAGGTAGCTGTATTACAGAGACTTTCCCACATTAATTTGGACTGTGAATGGTAGTACTATTATTAAATGGTAGTTATGTGTTACTATTATTATAACCCTATTGTGTTAGTATTATTATAACTCTTTGCTTTATTTTGGTTAGACTACCAGATTAGACTTACAAAAAATCATAGCTCCATGTATATAGAATGAGTTTCCTTCTGACAATAAGATTTGGAGTGTTACACTGCGCACACCGTTTCCAAGTTCATGCATTACTAATAGCTGTCTCCTTTCTATTCACTCAGAATTTAGAAAACCTCCACAGCAGCACAGCCCCACCACCAATCACCAGTAAAAGGGGAACACCATGTGACTGCATAGCAGCTTGAGCCAACACAACAGGGGAAGCCAAGGACAGAGAGAGGGAAAACATTGTTATTTTCCAGTGTTTTATCATATTATACCACCACCGAAATTTTCCTTTCCTGAAGTATTGTACAAGCACATGCATTCAAGTCATTGTCCGCAACTGTGAGCAACATTTACATCTGCCATGTACAAATCTTTAATTCCTTAACAAATATTTTAGGCCTCTGATTATCATATCTAAAATTCATAACCCCTTCCAGTTTACCTGAATCATCAGATAGACAACCCAGAAAAGCAAAAATTCAGTGGAAGAAAGCTTGACTTCACCTAAAATCAAGCAGATCAAAAAAACAATAAAGATTAGTTACTATATGTAGTGCTGGAATGAGACCTTTATATGTTCACTTGAGTTATGGTAGCTTGATGTGTCTGAGACTTGGATGTGGATGCAATGTGTCTCATAGTCAGAGAGTTTCTCAAATAACAAAAAAATGTATACATATTTACTGAAAAAAGATGCACTCCACATTCTGCTTCTCAGTTCCTCTCGTCTGAAATTTATTAGTGACTCCAAAGCCACTAATGCTTAGCTTCAAACCCACCTCTCCATGTAAAGCCCTCTAGCCCACCAGCCTTTCCACTTCACATGCTGTACCTCATCTCTCTTCCTTGGTGATCAAATTGCCAGCATAGCATCAATGGCTTTTGGTGGGGTCACAGATATTGCACCTGCCTAATGAGAATCTGGATTTAGGTTCTTTTTTCTACATCTGCTGTGCTGGCACACTTCAGGGCTTTGATGAAACAAAATAATGAATATCTGTAACCACTAATTACATGCACACATAAATGAAATAGTCTCTTGAAGCAGTTTCCTCACCTTTGTTTATTGTTTTGGAATCGCCAAAGGGTCTGAATTCTTCAGGCTTGATCACCAGTTCACATATCTAAAACACTATTTAGAGGTTCAAATTAGGCTTGTTAAGGAAGCAGTAAGGTTAGTATGATTTCTGTGTTACGACAAACTCTATAGTCTCAGTACCTTTGTTGAGCATGAGGCATGCTCTTGCCTCACAATAAGACAGTTTTCTTTTAGTTATTCATCCCTTGACACTAGAATGTAATTCTGGGATTTTTGTTTTGGTTTTATAGTAGACAAAATAAAGACAGCAGTTATAGATGTTTATAGAAGACCCATGTGACTATAAAAAGTAATGTCATATTCAACCTGCTTTCACAAAAATAAATGTTGTTTCTTTCCCTCCACTTAAACACAGCTGGCTGTCCATGTACATTTAACTGATGCAGCTCTCAGATTCTATCCAATAAACAGTTTTTCTCTGGTAAACTATGGTAGCTTTCTAGGAATAATTTCATTTCCTTCTAGTGATCACAGTCACATTCAATTCTTGCTCCTCAAAGCTTATCGACTTTAACTTTTCCTGGAGGTCATTCTGGCAGTACCTTTCTGCTAAACAAGGGTCAGTGTCACCTGTATGAAGATTCCAGTGTCTTTGCACTTGACTCGCCTACTAATGATTCCTTGAATTAGGAGTAAAACTTTGCCCTCTAGTCTGTAACCATCTACTATTCAGTATAAAATGCCTCCGTCTATTGAAACTTATTATTTATTTCAACATCTAATATGAAGAATACCCTTCACATAAATGTGTAATTAGTGTTAAGCCATGTAGCTCTTCACTGGCTGTTGGTGGCAATCACCTATTTTGTGTTGGATTCAAATGGCCTGGATCTCCTGAAACACTGTAACTTTAAAAAAAAAAAATCTAGAAAATGTAATAATCAGGGAGGTAAAGTAGTAAGAAAAACATATCAGAGAAGACAGATACACACTGAAGGAAAATAAATTTTTTTCTTGGTGCCACTTATCTCATCCTAATGGAGCTAGATCAGCAAGAAAAATATTTGTTTCCCTCCACTGGCTGTAAGAGGGGATCAGGATAACCAGCACAGATGCAGAAGTCTACAATATGGGAATCAAACATGAAGTGAGATGAATTGACGCTGCATATTTCACAAAAGGCTTATATTATTATATATTATATAATATATATTATATATATATATAATACATATAATTATATAATTATTATATTAACCATTTGCAATTAAAACAGCACTGATTTTTCCCTTTTTTTAACACCATTTTTTAACACCTTTTTTTAACACCATTGATAAAGGTTTAGAGAAGAGTAAATAACATAAAATGGTAAAGCAAATAAGACCTTTATTTTCTTTTTAGAAAAACAGATTTTAATATCAAATCAGAAAGATACACTCAAGTGTAGGTCTCTTATCAAAAGTGATCAATATGTAAATAGAAAAAAACTGCATCAGAATGAAAGAAAACTTCTGTTCAGAGCTTTTCTTCTATACTGAGTGTAACCTTTGACATCTGCCACTTGTGGTTTGTAAATTGAACAGGTGAAATAATAGCTGTAAAAATAGAATATGAAATCAAGTATTTCCCTCTTCGCTAGAAAAGATACTTTAGGAAAAACAAAGAATAAGCTTCTATAAGTAACCTTTTAGAAAGCATTCTCTCGGTGACACCATCTTTACAAAAGTGGAGAAAATTGTCCTACTTTAAGGAGAGCAGAAAAATTAAAAGTACCTTCGAAAAATTCAGAAGCTGTCCATAGTGAAGGAGTTTTAATGTAATGGGAAAAACAGAATTTACAATGTTGTGCAGTCCAAATGTTGAACCAACACCAGAAGAGGCTCTAGTTTTTTATTAGAATCTCATTCACAGCAGAAAAAATATACTCAGGAATATTGTTACCTGAAGAAATGTATCAAAGACAGGAAGAAATTATTGGTCAGGAAAGTGTGCCTTGATATTCAGTGAAGACGCAACCAGGGTGTGTGAGTATATTTTGACATATCATATCAATGGGCTTGACCAATTCCTAGCAAATTGTAGACTAAATCAAATTTAAATATATATTTGACAGTATGTAGTGCAAACACATTGATTTAGGAGCTGACGAAAAGTCGTGGGTTTATCATTGGAGATGGCAGAGAAGGGCAGTGAACTGGATGTATGGGTCAAACATGGAGGATCATAAGCCAAAGAATGACACAACTGAGAAATGCAAGTTGAGAGTATGCGTAGGTGGGTGCAAGATGCTAATTTCCTTGGAACTGGGAATCTCAAAAAACAACCTGACCCCTTGAGTTGAGAAGTAAAGCTGCAACAAATCTGAGAGAAGTGAAAACACTTCTTATGGCTTCTGTCCTTTCCCATTTCTCTTTTCCTGACCTTTTGCTATTCATATGGTTGGATATATTTGTCCTAGATTAAAGTAACCATGGCATATAAACATTACATTTTGATTCTTGGCCCCAGAGCAGAACATAG
Source organism: Phalacrocorax aristotelis (assembly GCF_949628215.1). Taxonomy (NCBI): domain Eukaryota; kingdom Metazoa; phylum Chordata; class Aves; order Suliformes; family Phalacrocoracidae; genus Phalacrocorax; species Phalacrocorax aristotelis. Next base: position 170,791,470 of record NC_134276.1, read on the forward strand.
AATCATGGAACAGTTTGGTTGGAAGGGACCTTAAAGATCATCTAGTTCCAACCCCCCTGACATGGTCAGGGACACCTTCCTCTAGACCAGGTTGCTCAAAGCCCCATCCAACCTAGCCTTGAATTTTGAATACAGAATTTTTATAATCATTTGTTATGAACTAAAGCAGCTCTGAGTCACAAATAGCTGTTGTTGCAAATGAAGTCTTTGACTCTCTTATTTTTTAGGCAAGGTTTAAATGCCCATGTAGTTAAATGTCTACAGCTGACTTACTGTGTTTGTAAACCCTGGCAGTTAAAACAGTTTGTGAGTCTGTTTTCTCTACTGTTCAGTCAGGTTTATTAGCTAATCTGGTATCCTTCTAAATATGTTCTCTTCCCTTTCTGCTATGTGCATTCTCTAGACCTAAGCAGCATTCAGTATATTGGCCACAGCCAGACATGCCTCAGTTACTCTCTTCCAAAGATAACAACACAGAGTACAAACAGGAGATAAAAGATTTACAGAAAAACTGAGCAGAGTGTGCTGTCAGGTAAAGCGCTGACAGTATAGAACCAAACATACTGCCACAGGCTGCATAAGGCACCCAGCTCCTACCATTTACATGCAGAGAGATATGCTGAAACACAAAGGATTGAACTGCAGAATACAAGAGATATTACAGTGAATATCAGTGGACTTTTCCAGGAGCCTGAAACACGGGCAATAGCTGTGTTTTCATTAGTCTTCATTCTTGCTTATACGGTCAGAAATCTATGGTGATATGAAACCCTGGGATTTCTGGAGACAGTAGATCTCCCTAAAACATATGAAAAGGCAGCCGGTTATGAATAAGCACGTTGATTACCTCATGATTTACCTCACTTCTTGGACAACGTTTTTCCTCAGTTAAGTACAAAGCAGATTAGAGGCTTAGGAGGGGGAAGAGGAATTGATCTGTGCTGCAGGAGCAGAAATAAATGGCCTAAGATAGGGAGAGGAAGGAAGTCCATAACCTGGAGTTTCTATTGGAACTGGGGAAGCACCCTGTTACTTTCGTTTCCCTTACCCTCCACACCTCCTAAGTGACCTACAACTTACTAAGTTTATGTGGCTCTGCACACACCTAATTGTTTTCAAATAGCATCTTCATTTTTAGCCAAAAGCAGAAATTCTTTTGCATTTGTTTATTTCAAAAGAGTACGTTTAAAAATATTTATTTATATATGTATGTATGCATATATGTATACATACATATATTTTCATATAGTCAATATACAGTCAATGCATTATGTGTGTTGCTTACATATATTTGTGTGTGTGTAGGAACACTATAAATACATGCATATACATAATATATACATATACAAAATTTTATATATTTTTAATATATATATAGATATGTAATGTTTATAGTGCATTGACTTTTCCTTTTTTCACTTTGCCAGGAATCTTGCAAATAAAATAATCTACCCTTTCTGCCACAGGGTTCCCCTGTTTTATTGAAAAAAGTACTAGAATTTCTAGCTGAAGGACTAGCTAGTCTGCAAAGTATCAAGCCAAAAAAAAAAAACCAACAAACTAGTAGCACTTATTTAGCACTGATTTGTTTTCCTGCCAGAAATGAATGGTTATATTTTTCAGATTTATTAGTGCAATTCCAAAACAACTCAGGGGGGATGGGAGGCAGTGAACTCCTTTCATAAGCTAGAATTAGTATTGAAAATCTCATCACTGCCAATGTTTTCTAAACCTCACACTATTAAAGTCTTTTGAAACCATGGTGAGATGTCAAGTTTGACAAGATGTTGCCTAGGTATATCTAGTCAATCTAGATTGACTGATAACTGTGTTGTCAATAAAACATTTACACTTACATACCCTGTCAAACAAGTGTTTATTCAACAAAATTTACAAATATTTCAAAGAAAAACAAACAAATTCAAAGTGAATACTGAAAACATAAATTTAAGACAGAAGCAATGAAACAGTATTCCACTATCAGAATTAATATATCCTTTATCTTTGGAATAGTTTTTCTATTTACTGCTTAAAAATGTTTGCCACAATTTTTGCTAACTAAATTTTAGCATCCACTATTTCAGAGCAGCTACTCAGTCACTTTGACATTTCAGATTCCCAGTCTACCGTTTATCCATATGATGTCTAACACAGCAGGAGAAGAGTTCATTTGGACAGAAAGTATTATTACAGGAAATGAAAATAGTTAGTTCTTCCTAAAATGTAAGCCAGAGTGAATAGTCACTCTGACAGATGATCCCCGAGGGCACAGAAAGAAAAATATTATGTAGTTAGAAATACTTTCTGGAGTGTCATCTACATGCATATATTACTGTTATGGCTGACTTTTCTGACCTAAAATAAACCTGTTAATGAACACTTCTGTTATCGATTGTTTCCTGATGTGAATGCACCAGAAGTCTTTTCCTGCTTCTGTGTAAGTGAGGAGATAAGGGAAGCAGCATCATACCAAGACGAGTTTGCAGTGAACATTTATAAATGCATCCCTCTTTGCTCTCCTTTGCAAAATTACATAACTAGAGGGTTTTTTTATTATAATGTTTTTTCTACAGATTAATGAAAGACAAATTCAGGTGGCCGTGTAAGCAGTTTTCGGGGGGCACATGACACTTCTAATGTGTAAGCCCTAATGATGTGTCCAAGGAGTTTGAATATTTCTGGTTTATGTATGATGTTTGCATATAAATTAAGCCAAAAAAGAAAATAATATCATATAAAGATCTAACAGTATAAAAACTGGCCTCTTCCCCCCAAGTAACCATGCAAAATACAGCTTATTTGAATTTAGAAGTAATAGGCAATATATGACCTAAAAGCAACATATGACCAAGAGAGTAAACCATATATGCTCAGATTGTGCAGTCACTATATTCTGATGACATTTTCTTTACATTATGGATCACCTAGTTAAAAAGAAACAATTGACAGGCAATTCTTTTTCCTAATGAATAATTCAACATACACCATTAATTTTTCATAGCAGAAATTCAATTTTAACACACAGAATATGGAAGCATATATTTATCCACAAAAAAAAAAATACATTGCTGAGGTCTCACAGCGCTTGTACCAGTGATTGTTTGAATGGCAGCGCTGGCCCACTGTAAAACACCTGCAACAAAGCTCAAACATCTACCACATGGGAAGGAGGAGCTGTCTGATTTAGTTAAATTTGACAAAATTCTGCTTCATTTACTGTCTGACTTTTGCAACTGTTTAACAAAACACCACTGTCTGCAACCTTTTGCTAGACACTGGCAAAGCTAAGCTGCTTTAAAGATAGATTCCAATGGTATATCTTTGCTTGCCAGGCTAGCATAGCACCAACAACAGTGAGCACTTATGGAATACGTTGTTTTAAATACTTCTAAAACTGTTCAGTTACACTCTGAGATACCTTATTCTGCCCTCTGGACTTGGAAAAAATCCTTTGGTTATGAGTATTGGTCAGAGGCAGTAAGGTCATTTGTTCTACAGTACCATGCCCTGGGGCTTGCATGTCTTAAATTGATGTTTCTTCCCAGGAAAATGTGCAGAATACATGTTCCTTGTCCTCATTGGCTGAACATATAAAACACGTCAATGACTCTTTTCCGTTATGTGTCCAACTAGGGTGGATGTATAACAAATCCCTTAATGTTTCACAGTGTCTGGCAATCATTGACTGCTACCATATATATCACCTGAGCTGTTTTTCTGAAATACAATGCTTATATGGGTTTTTTTGAAGACTTATCTGTCCGTTTCTGTTTTTTCAAATTCCCAGTTCTTCTTGAATAACATGTCAGTGGTTGATAGCATGTTAATCTGTGCTATTCCATAGCAACCATGCTAAATATGGGTTGTGTCTTACTGCCTTCTTTTTCAGTATGCATTTTATTAGGCTGATTGAGGCTTTTTTTCCCACCAGCTTACGTCACTGGGTTATAAGGACTGTTACATACCTACATCTATATTTCACTGTAAACTGTCTAAATCATGTCCACATCTCTCAACAAATAGACCCCTTTGAATATACCATGGGTGAAAAAAATTCAGAACTGATATACATTATCTGCTGTTTATCCGATAGAAGGAAAATAACTCAATGTAAAAAAAGAATTTGTCTGGTGAACACAAACCTGTTAATACATATTTGCTTTGTTTTCTCACAGTTTGGTGTATATATAAAGCACAAAGTTGCCTCAACATTGCTGTTTTTAGGGAGGAATATAGTACTGGGGAGGGGGTGGGATAGAAACAGGAACATGGTACATAGAAAGACAGTACAAGCTTGCAACCTCTTTCCCCTACCAACAAATAATTGCTTAGTGCTGTATGGTATTAACTGGGGTACAGGGAAGGCCAGTTTTTCTCAAATAATTTAAGGATTTTTATCTGGAGGCTGCCAATTGAACCAATCCAGAGAACTTTTGCATTCTTCTGACCTGTACAGGGATCTGCTTGGAAGACTCCTATGGGATATGGTCTTGCAGAGAAGAGGGTTCCAGAAAATCTAGGTGATGTTCAAGGATCACCTCCTACAAGCTCCAGAATGGTCCATCCTGATGAGTAAGAAATCAAACAAGGGTGGCAGGAGGCCTTCACAGATAAGCAAGGAGCTCCTGAAAAAAATCCAAACTTAAAAAGGAAACATACAAGAAGTGGAAGCAAGGTCAGGTCACACAGAGGAATATGAAGAGAGTGTCCAATGGTGCATGGTGTTAGGAAATGCCTGCCAGGAGTTGAGTCTGATAAGGGACATGAAAGGCTTTTACAGATGGATAAGCAGCAAAAGTAAGACAACGGAAAACACAGGCCCACTGCTGAAAGGGGTGGGAGACCCAGTGACAAAGGACATAGAAAAGGCTGAGATATGCAATGTCTTTTTCAGCTCAGTCTTTACTGCTTAGACCAGGCTTCAGTAATCCCAGCTTACTGACACAAGTGAGATAATTGGAAGCAAAGGCTACTTATCCTTAGCGGAGGAACAACAGTTTAGGGAGCACTTGAACAGACTGCAAATACTTAAGTCAATGGGGCCTGATGGGATACACACGAGTCCTGTGGGAGCAGACAGATGAGATGTTGCTCTCAATTATCTTTGAAAAGTCATGGCAACTGGGAGAGGTTTCTGAAGACTGAAAGAAAGGAAATGTTACTTCAGGAAGGGCAAGAAGGGAACTGTAGGCTGGTCAGCTTCACCTCGATCCCTGCCTAAGAGCACGAACAAGGTAAATCATCCTGGAAACCATTTCCAGGCACATGAAGGACAAGGAGAGGATGAGGAGTATTCAGTACAGATTTATGAAGTAGAAATCATGCCTCACCTACCTGGTAGCCTTCTACAGTGAGATGACTGACTTGGTAGATGTGGAGAGAGCAGTGGATGTTGTTTATCATTACTTCAGTAAGACTTTCAACACTGTCCTATAGCATCATTAATGACAAGCTGATAAAGTATGGGCTAGGCAAATGTACAGTGAGGTGGAATGAAGACTAGCTGAACTGCTGGGCTCGAAGTTTTGGGATCAGCAGCATGAAGTACAGTTGGAGGCAAGTCACTAATGGTTCACCCCAGTGGCCAATACTGGAACAAATTCTCTTTAACATCTTCATTAATGACCTCAACAATGGGGCAGAGCATACCCTCAGCAAGTTTGCTGATGATACAAATCCGAAAGCAGCAGCTGATGCACCAAAATATTGTGCTGCCATCCAGAGGGACCTGGGCAGGCCAACAGGAACCTCATGAAGATGAACAAAAGCAAGTGCTAAATCCTACACCTGGGGAGGAATAATCCCAGACACCAGTATAAGCTGGGGGTCAACTAGCTAGAAGGTAACTTTGCAGAGAAGACTGAGGGGGTCCTGATGGACAAGAAATTGTACATGATCCAGCAATGTACCTTTCCAGGAAAGGATGCCAAAAGCCTCCTGCGCTGCATTAGGCAAAGTATTGCCAGCCAGTCGAGGGAGGTGATCCCTCCTCTCTACTCAGCACTGGTGAAGAAAGTGAAACTTTCTTATATGCATCAAGTTGTCTCTTCAAACTGATTATATATTTCTTGATGTATTTGGAAGTACTGAAGAAGTATAGGGGTAATCTGATAAAATCAAACAGACATATCTTAACAAGCAAAAAGTAAACCAGATGAATTAGGCCTGTTCTTGTCCATTTTCTCACAGGCCAGGTTGTCCAACATAGATACAGCCATTTTCAGTGCAAGTGTCAAAGCACAATAATAAATATCTTGGGATGAAGTTTACTTTCAGTTTTCATTAGTGCTCAGATACATAAATCTCTAAATTTGATTTTACATCTTTACAATAGAACTATATCCCTTCCTGGAAGTACCTGCAGAGAATTAAAGTTTTAACTTCAGTCTGACTGAGAATTTGAACTTTTGTAAGTTTTCATTTTCTCAGAGTCTTTATCTGCATTGCACATCCATAGGGAAACACTGCTCAACAGCATTCACAAAAGGCTGGGTTCAGCAACAAAAATGAATAAAAATTTCCAAGTGTAATCTGTCATTCCCTTAGACACTCTCCTTGCCAGTTAGGGCAGACACCTTGGTAGTGATCTCAGCTGTGCTGTGATCTACATATACACATCCTGTGTTCATTTCTTCCAGCTCCCTTTTGTTCTCCATTAAGGGTTTCTCTGTTTTCTGGGAGACACTTTTAAACTACTTAATTGTTCTGGACTGCTGACCCCTCAGTGAGGATATCCTCCTGACAATAGCACAAACCTTGGTGCATGGCCAGTCCTGTAACAGCAGCTCTTTTCCTTTGCATTACAATGTATCACTTTAAATTTGTTATTCACCAATGTACATATTTCACATGCTCCTTTAGGAGGAATGTGCATCCTCCAGCTTCTTTTGTTTTAATTTTTTGATATATCAATAGGTCAAGCTGCTGTTTCTCCTGTATTCATTCAGTCATTATGCTTTCCATGGTTTGAAAACTCCTAATATTTTTTTTTTCATTTTAGGCATTAATTCCAAATCTTCCAGTAATCCACCCCTCTCTAAACTTGTCTACAGTGTCGGCTGTCAAGAATAACAAAACGAGGAGAAAGAAAGCCTCTCTGAGAGAGACTGTGTATGTAAAGGTGTGGTGGGTTGATATCTGTTCCACTGTGGACCTCCATGGGCTGCAGGGGGACAGCCTGCCTCACCATGGTCTTCACCATGGGCTGCAGGGGAATCTCTGCTCCAGCACCTGGAGCATCTCCTCCACCTCCTTCTTCACTGACCTGGGTGTCCGCAGAGTTGTTTCTCTCACATATTTCACTCTTCTCTCCCAGCTGCTGTTTTGTAGCATTTTTTACCTTTTCTTAAATACGTTATTGCAGAGGCACTACCACCATTACTGGTGGGCTCAGCCTTGGACAGGGTGGGGCCATCTTGTAGCCAGCGGGCATTGGCTCCATCTGACATGGGGGCAGCTCCTGGTGTCTTCTCACAGAAGCCACACTTGCAGCACCCCCAGCTACTAAAATATTGCTGTGTAAACCCAATAGATTTGGGCACAATCCAGCACCTAGATGCCTAAACAGTCACTGCAGATTTCAGCTAGTGTATGCCCTCCTAAATCACAAATAGAGGGTTCTGCTTTGTAATTATCTGTACTTGGTCAGATCCAAGTCATAACTTTTTCTTCTGTAAGCCTTGGTCATTACTCCTTGTGTTTGCCAAATCTATCATATTCAAACACATTAGTCACATTAGTCTCCTCTGCCTGAGTTAACTGAAACTTTGTGAACTCATTAAGTGTTTCAAGATATGACATCAACGTTGTGGTTTAACCCCAGCCAGCAGCTAAGCACGGCACAGCCACCCACTCACTCCCCCCTGTGGGGCGGGGGAGAGATTTGGAAGTGTAAAAGTGAGAACACTCATGGGTCGGGATAAAGTCAGTTTAATAAGTAAAGCAAAAGCCATGTGTTTTGCTTTGCGAAACAAGGAATTAATTCACTACTTACCATCATCAGGCAGGTGTTCACCCATCTCCAGGAAAGCAGGGCTCCATCACACGTAACAGTTACTTGGGAAGGCAAACACCATCACTCTGAACATTCCCCACTTCTTCCACCAGCTTTACATACTGAGCATGATGTCGGATGGTATGGAATATCCTTTTGGCTAGCTGGGGCCAGCTGTCCTGGCTGTGTCCCCTCCCAGCTTCTTGTGCATCTCCAGGCTTCTCAGGCGGTAAAGCATGAGAAGCTGAAAAGTCCTTGATTTAGCATAAGCACTTAGCAACAACTAAAACATTGGTGTGTTATCAACATTATTCTTATACTAAATCCAAAACACAGCACTATATCAGCTACTAGGAAGAAAATTAACACTATCCCACCCAAAACCAGGACAGTCAAAAATAAAGCTGTGTTTTTGCTTTCAGTTGGCCAGCCATGATCTGTTGGCCATCTCTTACAACTTCCAATAAAACCACTGACAATGTTTAAGTTAGGTCTTAGTGTGCCATGATTCATACAAACTACTTCCCATTTTGTTCTTAAAAATGTTTCTGTATCTATTTTTGCAGTACACCAACACATATGCACACAAATATGCACACATATGTATTTATATATAACTGGATTACACTTCACTAGGAGAAAATCTTTTACTCAAAAGAATTATATATGCCCAAGAGAATTATATAGGCTTTCTTTCTTGAATTAGCCCTTGTTTACCCTCAAGGTCTTTAGAAAGGGAACCATGTTCTAGAGGAATAGTTAAATTACATGGTTAAAGTATGAAATAAGTGTGTGAGTTAACTTGAACATCCCAGATAAATTCTAACTCAGTCAATTACAGCTTCTATTACACCTTCTGTTTCAGCTCCATCTTTTTCTGCCTGAGTGAATGATTATGGAAAGTGTAAAGAAATATCTATAAAGTTAATTGTTAGCACATCTTTGGATTAAGGGTTAAAGAGATGTCTAAAAACTGAGAAGTACACAAGGGGGCTGGCATAATATTGCAGAGGCAAGTTTATTTCTGATATTTCCTAAATTTTAAGAGCATTCCTTTGCACCCTAATAATGATAATGAACAGAGGTGCATATAGGTGGATAAAATATAAGGTAAAGATGATAATCTTCAAAGGAGTCAAACATGAAAGTCCTAAATTCAAAACATTTAATTCTCAGACCAGCTAAAATTGAAATTGGAAGTGACAATAGGGACATGCTTTGTGTTTAAACAACAAAGGCAATGTTAACTTTTAGAACAAAGTACTGACTAAACTAGCTGCGTTTTTAAAGATGCTACACACAATTCTAGGAAGTTTGTCAAAAGTATCCATTTTTGAAAACAACGAGGTATAGAACATCAAAGAAAAAAATCTTGCCATGATTTTAATTAAGTTCTGCAAATAATGAAACCTGTATTTCATTTAGGCATTTTTCATTTGCCTGTTGCCATGCTATTACACTTAACAAATATATTCACATACATACACTTGTCTATGTAACCTGCTTTGTGCATAAGCAATGTAGCTGTGGCACGTCTGTATGTATTTTCAAAATATAAGTCATAACATCTAAATGATTTGGATTAATTTCCACATGAAAGCTATACTTTAATTTCAGTTCTCATATACTCTGACTATGTTCCACATGTTGTCCCATATGAAGAAATTTGTTTTTTAAAGGAGAAACCATTAGACATTCTTCAATTTCTGCAATGACTTTATTCTCCATTCTCTAAAAATATCTGTCATCTCAACTGACAGTCATGGGACTATTCTAACACAGCTTCTAGACAGCTTTCTGAATGAAAAATATCCGTATGTTTGAAATAATAGCACTACTACTTACTACCAGTATCATAATATGTTGCTGTACGCTTCTATGGGAGAACTTATCTTGGGCCGCATATCTCCGGGACACAGGGCTCTACCCACCCTGGGGACAGCGATGCACAGACATCAATATGATGGATGCAAAATGTCCGTTTATTTAACTGCGTCACACGCTTATATAGCTCTTGCGCTTCCTGTTCCTGCCACTCCTATGGGGAGGAGTCTATCTTTCCGTCACAGCCCATGATCTTCCGGTCGCCGATCCCTGTCTATTCCCCTACAATAATAAATTTTTTTTTCTGAGTGAAACAGAGCTTTAGTTTCATTTACAGCCAGAACAATAACCAAATCCCCAATAACCAAATTATAAACCAGTATAACAACTAACTACAGGTTAATAAAAAATAGTAAATTGTTCACTATTTAATTAAATATTAATTAAATTTAATTAAGGTTTTGTAAGAAGAGGCTCAAATTGAAATGCTTAGGTAATGGTCATTAAAAATGGAATATTTTTAAAGAGAAAAGATAAAACATTCATTGGCACGGAAACAGGGCTTTGCAATCTACCTTTGACTCAGCATTGGCTAGGTGACTTCATCCATCTATTCTTCTGTATAATCTCCCACAGTAACACCTAAATGAAAAAACAAAGAGAAATCATTCAGCTTAAAAATTCTTTGTTTCCTATAATCATATTGCCTTTGGCGTTCAATAACCTTTAAGTGCTTATTTTTAAGAAAATCTTAATTAAATTTTCTTCTCCTGTAAACAAACAAGCAAACAAAAAAGAACCATAATGTTTCTTCACTCTGAAACATTTATTATTATAAAGGAAATGTCATGTTTTGCCACAAAACTTAATAAAGACCAATAAGTGCAAAAGAGAATTCAGCAATGTCAAGGATAATAATTAAAGCCCTTTCTTACAAAATTAACCAATAATAACCAAAGTGGGTTTGGTTTTTTGAATTATTTTTAAATTATTTGGTTTTGGTAATAATTAGTCAAAATACTGAAAAGAATTTCCCTCACACTACTTCCTCCGTATTTTCATCCCATCTTCTTTTATTTTGTTCTCATAATATACAGTAAGCCAGCACTTGAATGTGAAAAGATGATTTAAAGTCTTTCTCTTCCCCTCATCTGTGCTGGTATCTATGATTCCTTTTGTGTCATTTTGCTAACTAAAGTGATTATGTCTTAGTGTAGCTCTACTCATAAACATCGTATATATTTATGTGTGCAAGAGAATGGAGTCCAGGCAACACAGAGTTCTAACATTTTAAATTAGATTAAATATACTTTTCAGAAAAACGTATGTCACAGCTTTTAAAAAGTATTATTAATTTCTAGTTTAGGATTGTTTGAACAAGACCTTCAGATACAATTCTTGTGAAATCCCTATTTCATTTGATTACTTCTTTTCCCAACACATCCAGTCGTCAACATTTACAAGTTGGAGCACCAGGTAGAAAGAAGGTGAAATACATAGAATCCCAGCACCCCAAAATAAGAATTTTGTAGATGTATTTAGTAAAGTAGAATTTTTAAGACCAGAAATTTGAAACCCATTTTTAATTCATAACTTGGAGAAGCAAAATTTTTCTTTCATTCACTAAAAAAGAAATCACAAATTACAGCATAATTAAAATGTAACACAAAAGAGTCTCAGCTCTGTTGTCAATCTACTCCTCTCTGTAAGGCTGTTACAAGCAAGCACAATACAGTGTCCTCTAAGAATTTAGACTCAACATACTGGGAGTACTGAAGTCCCCACATTTTCTTGGTAAAGGAAATTATTAATATGAGGTATCATTATGCAGCCATGGTGGCAGCCGCTGGCATAGGTGACTTGTGCTGTAGTTGTGGCTATATCCCCAGAGGAGCCAAGATGCACCTGCACAGACAGCACTGGCTGTCATTTTAAACCACACTGGGCTCAGTGCTCAGCTGCCTGGGCACAGCCAGGGAGCCTGGGGCTCAGGTCCTCACCTCCAGCCTCCTGCAGGTGCACCCATAATAGCCATCCACTTCACACCTGGAGGCATCTTCTTCCTTTCCTTCAGAGACCAAGGAACTGGGGGAAACTCAACTGCTCTCTGTGTCCACTCCAAACTACCCTAAAGTGGAGCAATAAGCTCAACTGCTGCAAGAGTGACAGGCAGATTTTCTTATCACAGAATAACAGAATCACAGATTGGTAGGGGTTGGAAGGCACCTCTGGAGATCATCTTGTCCAACCCTCCTGCTTGAGCAGGGACACGTAGAGCAGGGGGCACAGGAACATGTCCAGACAGGTTTTGAATGTCTCCAGAGAAGGAGACTCCACAACATCTCTGGGCAGCCTGTTCCACTGCTCTGTCACCCCCACAGGAAAGAATTTTTTCCCCATATTCAGGTGGAACTTCCTGTGTTCCATCCTGTGAACATTGTACCTTGTCCTATTTTTGGGCACCACTGAAAAGAGTCCAGTACCATCCTCTTGACACCTACCCTTTAAATACTTGTAAGTATTGATAAGATCCCCCCTCAGCCTTCTCCAGGATGAACAAAGCCAGGTCTCCCAGCCTTTTCTCATAAGGGAGGTGCTCCAGTCCCCTGATCATCTTCGTAGCTCTCTGCTGGATTCTCTCCAGTAGTTCCCTGTCATTCTTAAACTGGGGGGCCCAGAACTGGACACAGTACTCCAGATGTAGCCTCACTAGGGTGGAGTAGAGGAGGAGGATAACCTCCCTTGACCTGCTGGCCACTCTCCTTTTGATGCACCCCAGGATACCGTTGGCCTTCTTGGCCACAAGGGCACAGTGCTGGCTCAGGGTCAGCCTGCTGTCCACCAGCACTCCAAAGTCCTTCTCAACAGAGCAGTTTTCCAGCAGGTCAACCCCCAACATGTACTGGTGCATGGGGTTGTTCCTCCCCAGGTACAGGACCCTACACTTGCTCTTGAGGAATTTCATGAGGTTCCCCTTTACCCAGCTCTCCAGCCTGTCCAGGTCTCGATGAATGGCCACACAGCTCTCTGGTGTATCAGCCACTCCCCCCAGTCTTGTATGATCAGCAAGCTTGCTGAGGGTACACTCTGTCCCTTCATCCAGGTCACTGATGAATATATGGAACAGGACTGGACCCAGCACAGACCCCTGGGGAACACCACTAGTTATGGGCCTCCAGCAAGACTCTGCCCCGTTGAGCGTACCCCTCTGAGCTCTGTTGTTCAGCCAGTTCTCAATCCACCTCACTATCCTCTCATCTAACCCACACTTCCTTAGCTTGCCTGTGAGGATATTATGGGAGACAGTGTCAAACACCTTACTGAAGGTAAGATAATCAACATCCACTGCTCTCCCTTCATCTACCCAGACAGTCACGCCATCATAGAAGGCTATCAGGTTGGTCAAGCATGATCTTCCCTTCGTAAATCCATGTTGACTATTTCTGACAACCTATTTTTACCTCTACATGCCTGGAGATGACCTCCAGGATGAACTGTTCTATCACCTTTCCAGGGATGGAGGTGAGGCTGACTGGCCTATGGTTTCCTGGGTCCTCCTTCTTGCCCTTTTTGAAGATTGGAGTGACATTTGCTTTTCTTCAGTCCTCGGGCACCTCTCCTGTCCTCCATGACCTTTCAAAGATGATGGAGAGTGGCTTGGCAAGAATATCCTCCAGCTCCATCAGCACTCATGGGTGCATCCCATTGGGGCCCATGGATTTGCAAGGATCAGTGATCTCTGAGCCAATCCTTCTCAACTAAGGGGAAGTCCTCCTTTCTCCAAATTTTCTGTCTCACCTCTGGGTGCTGAGATGCCTGAGGGCCGGCCTTAGCAGTGAAGACTGAAGCAAAGAAGGCATTCAGTAACTCTACCTTCTCTGCATCATGATTGACCTGTCTGCAAAGGCAATTAAACACCACAGTGGATAACCAAGGAAGGTTGTATAAGCCAAATACTGTGCACAGATAGCAAAAACTGCTGTCAACAGTTTATATATTATTGGTTCTGCCTTTGGAAAAAGGACCACACTAGTTACTGTCTCAGAAGTCTTATCTTTTTCTGTAACTCTGTGTAACCCATATATCCTTAATGATTTCAAACATGGTCCTGAAAACTCGTGTTCATTTGAGAAGTCACGCTGAATAGAGAGTTACATCCAGATATTTGTTCTTTTTTTTTAAATACCATACTTATCCTAAAATAGATATACCTAAGATATGCAAAAAGGCATAATCAAATATGTGAAAATATATCTGGACATCTGGGTTTTTGGTGATTTTAAACATTAAATTCATAGGGATGACCAACTGGGTTCAGAGAAAATAAAAGATAGCACTGAAGTAGTGATGCAGTTGGAATTGACGTTCTTTTGGTGGGCAAACTACAGTTTATGTTTGCAGAGTACTAGACATTATTTGAGACAGTCAAAAACCTTTTGACAAACAAAAATTAATTTAATTCAAGTTATCATACTGAAGCAAAAGTCATCTGAAACTTCCTCCTACAGTTCCAGTAAATTTTTTGGAATTTCGGAGAGTTTCACTTTAAAATGTCAGTAAAAACATAGAAAGCAAATTGGAATCTTAGAAACAAGAACTTGAAATTATAATTATCAGCTTGCCTGCAATTTTGTATCGTATTTCTTGGATGTCCCAAGCTCAGTATGTTCCCTGTATTGAGCATATTTGTAAACATCCTGAGGTTAATATAACTGTTTACATGCTTAGTTAATGAGGGTTCCTACATACCTTCTTAAATTGAGCCTACAAGAAGCAGCTCTTGTTAGAACTATTTACAGATTCCTGTTTTTGTGTTTATTGCAGGCCTAATTAATTGTTCGCTAAAATACACACTCCCCAGTGACCCTTTTAAGAATCAGTTAAAGTTCTGAGTTCCTTAGAATATAAAGTTTGGAGAAATCAGGTAGTACTTGTAATATCTTTTTCCTTGTACATTCTTTGAAACTAATTTACCCTTTCAGTGTTAACACAACTTGGTATTAATGCACTGTATTAATGGATTCCTCATTAAGAGATATGAGTCAAATGTTATTTCTAATCCCAGCTCCAACAATTGCTTAATATGAAATACTGAAGCATTCCTTGGAAGCAAATATTGGTCTGATTTGTGGTAAATGAATGTACTAACCAACCAACTCACTATGATTCAACTAATATTTTCTTGCAGGAGACGTAGAACAATGCTGGCAAGAAAGGTAGACATTTTTTTCCTACGCCTTCTGTTCTCTCTGTTTGCAGCTCCTGATGTTTTAATTCCTGCAGGGCTGAAATTTAAGTTTGTGAAAGGAAAAAAGGCCATGACAGGTTAGAGAACAGCTGGAATGAGGATGTCCACGTTGGCCGTGGCACTAGAGCAGAGCAAGTCATCAAAAGAGCCTGGCTCTGCACCCAGCTGAGACTGGGGGAAATTAAAGATTTGCTCCTCTTTACACCTTGTAGACAGACACAATCCTTGGAACGTGACCTCAAAGTTAGTGTCTCAAACTAGTGTTTAAGCAATATTTAACATTGTTTGGTACTTGACTGGGGAGCTGCGTTTGTATGATTCACACCAGATTAATGTGGAACACTGAACCCATCAACCATTTCAACTTTTTGTTTTGGACGCTATCATCTGATATGGGAAAATTATGCCTTCTGATCTCTCTTCATTAATTAATATTTCACAAAGAATGTATTTAATTTCCCTAAGAAAAATAATTACCTCGTATAGAATACTTGTCATAGTTAAAAGCATGACAGAACAATGCCAGGAAAAACCAGGCAATTTAGTTTGCTAGCAAGACTAGCTATACAGTGGATGGCATTGAGAAAGTTGCCTAAACTCTATCTGCACTTTTTAGATCAGTATGACAGACGTGACACATGTACATTCCACAAAAACTAAGCAGATGAAATGCATAGTTACTGCTACCAGTATTAATTTCAAGGTTGCTTTTCAGTTAAATCTTCTGATCAATATTTCAGTCAGTGCAGATTCTGTTAGCAGAACATTAGGAAATGCTTTATTATAAATGCAAATACTATGTTCTGATTCCATTTAACATCAACATTCAGTACATTGTTTGATTTAATGGGTTGTGCAGGAAGTTCACCTTATCTCAAACGTCTACCAAATTCACTGTCTATTTTAAGTGGAAAATATTAGCTCGAGTCAACAATAATCAATAGGCTTTAGACTTGATGCAAAAGTTTTAAAACTGTACAGAATACAAAGAACAAGAGTAGAAATCCAGCTGGATGACTTTTGGTGTTTGATATACTTAATTTCTTCAGTACCCAACTACCAAATACATTATAATAAATAAGTTAAATAATTTTGAAAAGTACTTCTGGAAGAAAAATCAGACCAGAACATTTAAGACAGAGGCAGAACTAATTCAAGACTAGCACATGCAGAATCTCTAGGAAAAGCAACATCTGAAAATAAAGTGGTGGTTTTGCTCAAGTAAGATTTGGATCCAATTACAAAAAATGTAATGAAAATAGAGTTAGTTAAAAGAAAAGGTTGCTCTGTCCAAAAGTTGAAATAGGATGAAAACAGGCAAATAAAAGGTTATTTTTCATATAGCAAAACCTCTTGAAAAATTAAACTAATGTTCTATCATTTCTGAATTTCTACTCGGAGGGTAGATATACCTCTCCATAGTGACTCAGAAGATAAATATCTATCAAACAAGAAGACAGCCTTAACTACAATACTTGGAATTTCACATCTGTTGGGAACTGAATCAAAATAAACCCTGTCACGTAATGTGTGTTTCCTGTAAACATGCAGTATAAGCCAGGTTCTCTCTTACAAATATCGTCTATATGCACTATGTATGATACACTCTGCTTTCAGTGTCTGTCATCAGTCATCAGGCAGTTTGATGGTAAGCACCAGGTAATTTTGTCCCCAAAATTAGTACAAATATATATAGCCTAAAGAAAAAAAGACAAAAAAAAAAAAAAGGAAGGCCATGCCAAAAAAAAAAAAAAAGCAGTGCCAGCTGGCCTGATAAAAATACTTCTGGAATATAGTTTGAGAATTGGGAATACTAAGAACAGGGCAGGGACCATTCACTCCTCACTCACACAGCTTTAAGGGATGAAACACAAAGGCAAGTAAAGCTATACACACCTCTTAGAAATAGTTACTTTACTTCTAAAAAAAGGAAGAAGTCTAAAAAAATCCAAATAAATTTGAACAAACACAAAAAAAACCCCAAAGTCTTACAAAGAAGTTATTATTTCTATGACATTTTATGAATGTTCAATTCACAGAGCTCTGCCAACAGAGAGTACTGTTTCACACGCCAGAACAACAATTAATCTGATCTGCAAACAGAGAACAAAGTTTAATTCTCCATAACCTAAAGCAGGTTTTGCCTAAGTGTAGCAATTTAAAAGCTTGTAGCATTAAACACTAACTTCAGTCTCGTTTAAAACAATATTAATATAAAAATTTAAGTTGTACACCCTTAATAGTGATTCGTTGAACTCCATATCATTAATAAGTAAGACTCAGTAAAGTTAATATATTCCAGATGCGCTATTAAACTAAAGGTTGATTTTTGGTACTGCATCATGGCTGCTTTCTGCCTTTCAGTTGTTTTGCTACTGCTTATAGCTTGCTAATGAAAGCTGATCTCAGTGCTGAAAGTGCATAAGCTCAGATTGTGCAGTACAGTACATTAGAAATCAGAAAGCAAAAACAGTCATTCATTATTCTTTTTTTTCCATGGTCTCATCAAAGATGGAAGGTCTTTCTGGGACTTAGTTATGCACAGATAACACCCCAATATTTTTCAGTTTTCAAGGCTGTAATGGGAATTAGTTTTACTGTAATCTTTATTTCTTTTTTTTAGTACAAAATCCTCTACTGTGGAAAATATTGTTTTGGTTTTTTTGCAACGGGAATTAAGAAATCATCCTTAATGTTAATATTTTAGCTATTTTTTATTTCATTCAGCTATTTTTCTGGGGCATTCTTGTAATTCTGTTAGGCTGTAATAGTAATTAAAACTTTGGACCAAATAATAAATATATTTTTAAATGTAAAAACCTAAACCGTTTTCGGTCTTTCTTTGATTTTTTTTAAAGTGGTGATCAATTGAAGTACTTTAGTACCTTGCTGTATTTTCACATAAAACACTAATTTTCACATAAAAGAGGTATCAGGCTTGCATAATAAAGGCTTACATTTAAGTGCTTGTAAATAAACAAAATAATAACACTGATTTTCAGAGAATGAAGAGAGGGATAATTAAATACTGGTAAATGCCACTATCTTTCTCTCTGACTCATTACTTTGAAAGTATTGCAGGATATCACGGGCTTACCTCAGAAGAAACCAAGCCATGATTTCATGTGACTACTAATATCAAAACAGTGTAAGTACAGAACAGAACAAAAAAAGAAGTGATGCATCAGTCTGCTACCTATATTCACAAATAGGAACTTGTTGATCCATTTAACCCTAGTTGCTGAAACAGAAATTTTTTCCAAATATTTCTTAACTTTTACCAGTTACACAACTGAGGTTTGGGGTTTTTTTAGATTTTCAGGAAAATGCATCACTGTATTTTAATGCATATATATTTTCATAGCATACTTAAAATTGATTGCAAAGTAAATCTTGTCAACAGCCCAAATCAGCATAATATGGAGACTCTAACTTTCCACTTTCGAGTTTCTTCATATCTAACAGGCTTTAGAAGCAGAATGTAAAACAAACTACCTAACCTGCTACAAAGACATGTATCTTCATCTGCAAGCAGAGGATGGGCTTGACATTACCAAGATATGTGAAATACTGCAATCGTGTTTTATTGAATAGAACTGAGAGCCTAGCATGTGTGCCTTTAAACTGTGCTTCAGTTAAAGCACCTCTAGAATTCAGATTTATGACTAAATGTTATCTTTCAGTGAAGGTAAATAATATTTTCACATGGTATTTCTCATAAAGATAGAAAAACCTGCCTGACTGAGAATCTGGATTCTGCTTTGACAGAATTTGCCTACTTTATGAAGGTAATTTCCAGTAAATTGAAAGATTCTGGCCCTGGCTCTCCTTACTGTATGTTCTTGGCTGCTTCACTGCTAAGAGGATTAGCAAATCTCCTAAAAAGATCACATTTAAGAGGTCATTTACAAGGTTATTCACAAGGTCAGTTACCAGGTCATTACAAGATTGGTGGCCACACTGCTTCCAGCAATGCATCTATTCTGAACTTGCTGCACATCCACCAAAAATCCTGCCAGATTTGCCCTATCCCAGTGAGACTCATGTGTTGACATACCCAAAACTTAATTGAATCATCAAAAGTTCATTTGAACAAAACACAATAAAGCTGTATAAATTAGCTTTTTCAACAATGCTTTACTTAAGAATATTTATTACCCATATTACTGTCAAATCACTCCAAATGCAAGTCTTAGGAATATCACAAATAATTTTCCCATGTCCCTTGATATAATTAACTCCCCTTTTAAACATAAATTTCCTGAAGCAGGGGAGTCATTCTTACACAGTGTGTATACAACTCTGTCTTGTACAATGGAAATATTTGTTACAATTGAAAGGACTTCTTTTTATTCATTGATTTCCCCGAGTGGGTCATCTACCACTTGTGTTATGATGGTAGTTGTCCAGTAAGAATGTCAGTGCCTTGGGTTCCAAACAGAATATTTTACAATCTGCCTTTAGAGGACGTGCATAGCTCCTGTTCTCTGTGATATACACCTACATCACTACCAGCAAGAAAGAAAATGTGCTGAGCTGATAAGGTCAGTGAAGAAATTAAAAGCATTGGCCTAAACCTGGACCAACTTGCAGTAAAGAAATAACGCCGTTGGCAAAGGAAATAATTTTGAAAGGCTCCCGTTGCCATTTTAATATACTTTGATTAACAGTGTAGACCCATTCTCACAAATCAGACAGGTCCATAAAGATAGAAAAATGCACATGCACGCTCAGACTGCAGCATGCCTTTGGATGCACGAAAGGACTTGTGCCTGAACATGTCCAACTCTTCGATACCTCATGGCATGACTGGATAGGTTACAAACGTGGCAGCTGCACACGTAGATGTATGTTCTTTCTTTGTACAGAAGATTGAGGAAAAAGACATTTTTAAAGAGAAATTTAGACAACTGTTGGCACGAAATCTCAGAGTCACTGGCAATAGCTGCCTAATTTAGCCTCATTCAGGTGGACTGCAGGCTTTGATCACTTCTCAAATGACACCTGTTTGATACACTTAGACTAGAAGATTTCGTTGCTTAGACACATCTCACCAGCACATTGCTTCACAGGTTCAACACAGATCAGATCTACCAACCATCCCCCATCCCAGCTTTCTGTGAAAAAAACTCCAAACTTCAGCAACATTCAGCAGTTCATCATTCTTTTTCTATAGTCTTTTCTATAGCACGAGGCAATTTTCATAGGGCAAGATAGGTTCTCATTCTACTCAAATAAGGGAATATCTAGTCAGCTGACCTGAAATCCTGGGGTAAATTCCGCTAGGAGGTAGGAGCTGATCTGAAGACAAGACTTGCTTATACAATCACAATTATTTCCTATATTTTTTTCAGTACCATGTTATTGACATTAAAAATGAAGAGTAGTGCTTCCATAGCAAGCTTCTTGACTGTGTTTCTTGTCCTGAAAAGGAAAGGATAAATGACATAACTACTGTTTGTCAGATTATTTAAAGCAATACTAGCAGGCAGTAAGATACTACATCAGAGATATTGTCTATAAGTAGACAAGAATACATACCCTTTTCTAAACTTAACCTAAAAGAATTATGGAATACAAGGAAATGAAATAAAAAAATAAAACATGGATGTGGCTAAAATATTTGAAGGCTTATAAGTGTATATAGAGCTAACCTTTGACCCATGGTTACTGACACCAATAGAGAGAAAGCAGATATTAGTCACAAATAGAACACGTTAGATGTTCTATCATACAACTTCATTTTTTGTATTAGTATTAAATTCTTCAATGCAAGTTACATACACAGTATGTATATGGAATTCAGTTTTGCTCAGCATAAAAGGATAATTTGGCCTTCATTTAGTTTACTAGCATATCAAGGATCAGGCTACTGGAAAAGATTCAACCAAAAATTTTAATGGAATACAGTATTTCACACTAACTTTTTAACATATTTGACCTTAAAAGCTGAGAGTTTTTATTTTGGTCATATACAAGTGCAATAAGGAAGAAAACCAAAGGCCACATCTTCAGTGTTTGCTTCTGATCATCCAAAAGAAGTCTAGTGTTTATTCTAACCTGACATCTTATAGACCTACTATAAAGATGCTCTGGTATACAATCAGAAGTGCTGACCTCTAAAAATGCAGAATAAAAGGTGAATCTCCAGTAAGGTCAAATAAACATGGAGATCACAAAGATGCTCTGAAGAGTTTAACTTTTTGCATACTGTTCTGTAATACGTAGTATTAGCAGCATTAATAATTAACAGGCTAACTGTAACAAATTATGAATCAACTTATTTTCAGGAGTTATCTTTCAGGACTCTTTGGAAAGTATTCCTCAGATTCCCAGTCTATTAGTATGATTAATTTATGAGATGTTCCTCTATATTCACAGAAATTGTGTATAATAATATTAAAGGTTTTACAAATATTCTCCTTTTTATATATTGCTGTCATCAAAGATCCCACCGGCTGAAGCTCAGATCTATAGAATTTGTGATTAGGCTTATCAAAATTATAATCCCTCCACCACCTTATCCTTCATATATATCAAAAATACAAACTTTTTCTAAATCTTTTGCCAAATTTACTCTTTGAGCAAGATTTTATTTCAAAGATAAATGAATTCATTGCTGACTCTAACTTACAAGTATTTGTATAGTCAGATTGTTATAAACCCACATGAGCTTCTCTGGGAATAATGTGTTTTCATGTGTATAACTCATTAGAGCTTAAAAAATCCAAGCAAACACTGTGATTTAACAGCAGAACAGTCTACATGCGAGAGTTATGAAAGAGGAGAATTAACCCCAGGACCTCCTCTTCTTTCAAGTCCTCTTTCTCCAGATCCCGCACAGTTTGCTTCATCATCTGATTTTGCTTATCTTTCTGTGTGATCCGTTTACACAAGTGACCTGAAAATATATGTGAAAATTCCTGTCATTAAAGAAGTGCTTCTATTTGGATACTATTGTTTCCATTTGTAATTATTCAAGAAGAAGAAAAGAGCAACCAAAGTGTAAGTAGAAACACATTTTTTTTTTAGTTTTTGATTACTAATTTGAGTAACATAAGTTGAGAAATAATGTACCAAAACTTAGGGCAGGTTACACGGCTGTCATTCTCTCATTGTGAAAACAAGGCAGGTTATGAACCTGCAACACATTATTTGATTGGAAACTGCAAACTTCAGCACAGCGTTGGATTCCTTTCATTTGCTGTGGAATCAAAACAAGGGCACAAGCAATTATTGGGGTGCAGCTAGTACATTGTAAAAAAATTCCATAACTTTCCTGACATTTAGTTTCCTACTTTAGTCATGCTCTAGCTTATCCATGTGCTTATGAGAAATCTTTTTGAAAATTTTAAAAACCTCCTCCTACACAATCTGGTCCACTGTGCTTTTTGCCTTAATAGAAAAGAATGCAGAAAAGGGAGAAAAAGATAATTTAAAAGTGCTATGAAAAAATAACACACAGAGGCACAGATTCTTCTAAGAAACTCATTAAAATGTATGGTAAAACACCCAGAAAACATTTATATAGATATACACACACATATATATGCATATGTTATATAATATATGAGACAATATTATATATTCATATAGATTAGTATATAATAATGTTGGTGCATATAAATATTGCATAAACATATATGATATATATGTGTACATATATGTATAATTTCCCCTCCTCCTTATCCCCCCATAGGTTCTTTCATCATCTTAATTTTGAATTTAATTCCAATGATATTTTGGGAGTAAAGATGACTCAACAGATATATGACAGTTGGTTTTGCCTGTTACTTATTTGCCCTATCATCTTTGTCATTGTACATTTTATTAACTTTAAATTACATTGCTGCTAAGATCTTAATAAAATATTTTCCATGACTATGGCTGCCCTTATTCCATCTATTTATTCTTTTTTCTATAATTATAGAAACATGTAACATCTTTTTCATAAATCTGATAAATCTTTTCCTGGATTAATTGTTTGAGTGTGTGTGTCTTCTACATTAAGAGATCACTTATAAGCATTTATTTGAACAGACATTTTTCCCTAAAAGAATATTAAAACAAAACAGCTTTCTTTGTCAGATTAATATTACCGAACAAAGAAGCAAAAAGCCTGCTCTGGAATACTAGCGATGAGAGGATGAGGAAAACATTTTTACCACATCTAGTCTCATCTTTCCCACACTTGGGATAAATCTAATCAAGAACCTTTCCTGATATGAGACATATCTGGGGTCTGCGTTCAAAACAGAATAATTAAGCACTTAGCTGTTGTAGATTAGAACTCTGGGATATTTAAAAAGCAAAATCCTTATAGCTACCTGTTAGATTGTTTAACAATGATTTTTTTTATTTTACAAAATAAATTAGTTCAGCCAGGGAAAAAAAATATCCACACAAACAAGCTCTTTTCTGTGAATACAGGAGAGAATTAAATAAAACCAAAAAAATTATGTAATTTTCAATAAAGATGAGACAAAGCCACATAAAAGATGATGCAGGTTCTCAGATGTAATGTGACTGTACCCAGTGTCAGAATTACCCTGACTCCTAACAGCTTGCATCCTAATGAAGATCTAAACTAAATCCCTATTGCTCTCAACAGAATATTCTCAATAGGAGAGTATGAGAAGCATGCCTTAAAATGTAGCCCCTGTGCAGTCTGAGGGCAGTCTTAAATAAAGAGGCTAACTTCAGACCCAAAACTTCTGCTTACAAAGCAAACCTGTATACATACAAAGTATACACAACAAATAACAGATTGTTAGACAAAAAGAAAAACAAAAACTCCACACCCAAAACCAAACAAAAAAAAACCCAAACCAAAACTGAAAACACCAGGAAAAAAAAAAAAAAAAGATTAAATATCTTTTTCTTTTTCTTGATCTATGTTATGTGCAAGACTGGATCCTCCCAATGCATTTTAAGAATGAGAAAGGAAGTCAGCCTCCATAGGAACAGAAGCTCAAGTGTGCCCATCTCCTGAAGGCTGAGAACGGAGCACTTCAGTGCCTTAATGACTTGGGATAGCACATGTGTGTAGTGATAGAAACTTAATTCCTGTGAGATCTTGACAAGCAGAACCTTAGGGTCCTGTGGAAGTAAGTCCTGTGTATGGGAGGAAAGCCTCAGCATGGGATGACAGCTGAGCAGGGTACTGTGGAGCTGTGTTTCAGCCTTGCATCCCTCACATGGCAGCCAGGCATTTAAAAACCTCACAAGTCTAGCACATAAAGTTCAGAAATAGGTGAAACTACGCACCGTCTAGGAAGCAAAAGTTTTGAAGGCAGTCAAGTCTTTCTGGAAAGACGGCAGGTGAGAGAATAAATCTTATGCTCTTTAAGCAGGGAGGGGGAGGAGAAAAGTAGAAAAAGCTATAATATAGAAAATAGAAAAAGGTTTTGTTCTGCTTTGATTTTTGAATTAACCATCTCATAAACTGTCTTTCTTTAATGCAAATCTGAGATAAAGCTGTGTCTACTTTTAAGAGTTTGTTGAATAGGGATGGATGACAAGCTGCCTGTATAATTTTTTTTTGAAAACAGAAGGTGAGGGTTGGGCTACCAGCACAGCAGGTAGAGGCGCAGGGTGTCTACCTGTGGCCAGTGGGAAGTAAGCTCTGGAAAAGAGGTGTTTCAACACTGGGAAAGCAGTGAGGGATGAGGATTAGGACAGTCTCTGAGGTTTTGGATTAAATCTCGCTGCTCAGAAAGAATTATGTCTTAAACTAGGCTCAACCCTGCAATGATTTATCCTGTTTTGGGATCATGGTTATCGTATTCAGCCATTTCAGAGAAGCAGTAGAAGTGGTCAGGGCTGCTGGCACCTATCTTCTTCTATAGGTGCTAAGGCACGTTTGCTAGCAAAATCTTTAGCACTGCAGTGTCAGACCTTATTGCAATACAAACCTTTACTGCAAAACACAAACTGTAACCACCAAAATTTGAATAAAGATGATATAACACTGATTCAGTACAAATACAAAAATGTGTTATTGTCTCTTCAGTGTGAAAAATTTCAAGACAGATCCTCACCTGGCATTTTAAATATATGAATTCTGCTGGAAGAACCTGTTAACTGATGGGAAATAAAATGATTAATTATTATAATTAGGTTTACATTTGGATCTTTTCTGAATTACACAATTATGTTCATTTTAACATAGTCCAAGTACATTCCTTAAATCCTTGTGCTCTCAGAAACAAAAGGGACACACGCAAAAGGTTTGGGTGAGGATCAGACCACATTTTCCAAAAATGTGTTCAATTATTTTTAAAAAGAAAGCCTGGAAGCTCCAAGATTTCTTTTTAAGTGTACATTCTCTATGTTTTTCGGTATTGTCATTGCTTCATTTTGATCTTAGAGTTGCTTTCATTCCTCTTTTTTTTTGTTGTTGTTTCAGCATGTAAAAGATGAATCTGAAATAATTTTTGCTTTAAACTTAGCAAATTATTTCAGCAACCAATTTTTCCACATTTCCTGAATAACAGAATAAAGTAAGTTCTACTTTTGTTCTGTATTTCTTTATTACCTTAATTGGTTAAAATATTTCTTGGAGAAAATCCTTTGCCTATGATTTACTTTTCACAAACATATAAAGTCTGAACTCTAAATCATATTAAAAACAATAATATAACCCAGTACAAAATAACGTATTTTCCATTTCTTTTTGATCTAAACCAGTTTTTCATTTTGACTATTATTATAATGTAGAATAAATAAATTTTGTTACAGAGCTGGTTGTAGCAAACTGTGTCATCTTGGCCATTCAAGCCAGAGGGCATGGAAACAAGAAAAGAAAGGGAGAGATCTGCATATTCTTCCCTAACTTCACATTACCCACAATACTGATTCACTCCAATGTTTTGTAAGGCTTTCACTACCATCTCCAACAGATACAAAAAGGCAATATTCACATCTTCATAAAAATTGAATTCTACTGCAAACTTTCAGTAGCTTCACGTGCTCCCCCGTGAACTGCACCAGTACCTCAGCGCGGGCGACTATGCGATACTTTGTACATGAAGGGATTTGTCTTAACATCATTGAGCTGGCTCTTTAGAAGTTACACTGTTCCTTCATTCAACCTGTAATGGGAGTGCCTTGATTCAAAGGAGTAAGATGGCAAAATAATTCAGGAAGAAAATAAATGCGCAAGTTTAGACAACTTATTTTCACTGTTGCATTAAGATTTCAGTAAGATTATAACCACAGAAAACAGGCGATTTTAATACGGTCTAATTTTGCATTGTTGTGTGCAGAAAGATTTCATACACAAAATGCATCAGTTCGCTATAGGCACTGTTACTTTCACAACAGTATCTCCAATTTAAACATACACTGTAAAATAAACAAAAGATGGGATGGAAATTCCTATAACTTCTTAGCTCAGAGTGCTTTAAAGAGGCATGAAATTAGAACGAACCTCTTGGATCACAAAGTTCAGTTCTTTATTATTACAGGTAGCATTTAATGCATTCACTTTCAAAAATGTTCATGGCCTTAGCTTAAAATAACTTTTCCCCCCCTTTCCCTCACCGTTCTTCGTGAAAGATAGTCACAAAATACATTGTTCCAGTAGCCTGGGCCTTTTGCCTCATTTCCAGCCTGAGTTTATTTATAATTGTTTTCTCCCTTTTTGTTCTTGTACAAACATTGGCTTTCAGCCTAAATGGTAATTTTTCTTCCAGTTTTCATCCTCCTTCTGAATATCTTGATAACCACATACCCTTTTAACTTGTTTAGCCTCAGATAACAAGCTCTAGTTCTTTGCAGAAGGTTAAGGCCCCCGATTTCCCTATTCACCCAGCAGAGATTTTGTGTATTTGTTTTAGTATGAATTTATTAATCTTGAACATAGGTAATCAAAACTGAGTATTCCAGATCAGCGTCACCAGTGTCTTGTAGTAAAAACATCTCTATTTCTACTGGAGTTACCTTTTCAACACAGTCACTTCATTTTCTGGCTAAACTGCTTCAGTAATTTATAATCCTCCTGCTATGTAGGACAGCCAACTGCATTTCAACCTTAGCTCTTTGCAAACTTCTAGCTTTCAACAGAAGTTTGATACTAGTACCAGGGTGCATCACCTTATATTACCTATTATTGAATTTAATCTCATTTCTACTAATCCAGCCCTAACAAGTGATTTTTATTCAACCCTGTCTTGACAATATAAATCTGTAAACATTGTCAACAGATACCATCCACATTTTCATTCTATTTCTACTAGGGCCATTAATGACAATATTAAAGAGGTTCAGTGCCAAGTTCTTTTAGGAACATCCCTAGTAACTACTGTGCTACTGGATATTGCAGGGCTGTCTATTGCTTCTTCCCTTTTGGATAGCTTTTATCCTTCCAATAACTCCATTAATTCTTGTCACCTGTAGTTTAATTGTTAGTTTCTCCAGAGCTGAATTTCACAAATATAGTGACAAGTTTTTTCTTCATCTGTTAAATCAACTATAAAATACCATCTCAGTCTACATAGTGAACTTAATGGTATTTTATTTCCTCCTTTCTCTATATTTAATTCATCCTTTTACTTGTCATAGGGCATCCGCCCATGTAAAAACCAGCCCTTTGCAAAACCAGACTTGAATAGCAGGCCTGCTTATTTTTTTCATTTAATTTAAAACAAATCAGTTCATACCTTTTGTTCTACAAAGCTAGTTTTTTACAGCCAGACCCTCTCACATACCCCACTACCTGTCAAAACTAATTTTAATTAATGTCACATTTTGCCGGTTCACGGCCTACCTAACTAACAATTTGCTGGCCAGCACCCACACAATATCTAGGCCTTACCATATTCCCAGCATTTGTTGTCTAGTCTGTATCTGCAAAGTTGAAGATGCCATAACATTTATTTGTCCAAAAACATTACATACAAGATCTTCATCTGTATTTACATATCCAAAACTGGGGTTACAATATATAAACATTTCTACTTTTTTTCTGTAATGATTTTGAAGAATAATATTTCTTATGGCATGAATCAGGCCGAAAGTCCATTTAGCTTGCTACAGAGTCTCTGACTGTGTCTACTGCCAAATGCCTAGGAGAAGAGTTTAGGGACAAGTTTAGGAATAGGGCAAGTACAAGGCAATTTTTTCCCCTACTAGGTTTTGGGATTTTGCGGATGAGGATCTTTCTAAACAATAGGTTGCATCTGTTTCCTTGTGTCTGATGGTATTTCATAAATCTTCACTTTCATCAACATAGCTGTTTAGTTTTGGGGATCTTTTATACCTCAGCAACCACAACATATTGCAATGAACTATAAAATTTAATTAGGTATTCTGTGAAGACATTCTTTTTACCAAAAAAGTCTTCATTTATTTAAGTCCACCAGCCTGGTACTAAGAGGAATAACGAAAAACGATTCTTCCTGTTCACCTTTACAGTAAATTGCATGATTCCTCCCTGGGTCCCTTCAACCCTGGAAAACCCTTGCATAAACAATGCATGACCTTTGTGATGACTTTGCATCAATTTAGTTGCTGTTATCCTTCTCTGTACCTTTCTGAATTCTACTGTGTATGCCTGGAGTTAGCCCAGATGGTATCTGGCCCATACGAATCGCTCCAGCTCTGCTGAAGTGGTTGGCCAGTACAGCCCTGTTCTCACAGGGACTGCTGAAAAGCCTGAAGCAGGCATTAAGCCAAAGGAGTGACTCACCTCTGAATAGCATGATCATCTGCAAATGAAAATGCTGAGAATTATTATTTTCTTGCGTTTAATCAGAATTTCCCCTGCTGCAACTTGTGTCCATTACCTTTCATTGTGCATCACTGAGGAGAATCTGGCTCCAGCTTCTGTGCAAATACCTACAGAGAGTTGAAGACTGCAGTAAGAAGCCCCTATAGTCTTGTCTTCCTCAGGCAAAACAAAATAAACTTCTTCAGCCTCTCTTCACACATCATATGCTACAGCCCCCGACCACCTTGAGTACACAGCAGAATTCCTTCTAAGAGCGGCCACGCCAAATTAGACCATAGTCTATATAACCCACTTTCAGTCTCTGAAAGCAAATGCTTAGAAAAAGAGATGTGAAAAGCAAGTTGGAAGTGATATGTGTGCTCAAGCACACAGTAATCTGTGGAGCAAACAAGTCTTGACACACTGTATCTTTGCGTTCGAAATCCTTGGATGATTGGTTTTTTTTCCTCTTAACCCTTTCCAGTCATGTCATACCTGCAATATTCCAAATGTGGCCTTCACAGCACTTTCATTGTTCAGTGTAATTCTACATACAGGCTCTTCAGGCTGCATGCATAATCACCCTGAATTAAAATGAAAATTTTCTAAGTATGGGATTTGACAATAACATTTAAAAGCAAATTATTTTTCTTCTAATTATGCAGTTACAGAAAAGCAATAAATTCTTAAGAAGAAAACTAGAGGCCTGGAAGGATATTAAGAAATAATATAATGAAGACCAACATGTTTCAGCAGAGTGAAGAAGCTTTGTAAGACCCTAAGATACTTTATTGTTAGTCCCCTATATATAATGGAAATGCCATTTTTATTTATTTCCTAGTTTAGATCATCACATACTTCCATGATGATAAGCTGCTCAGGTCAGAGGCCACATCTTCCAGTAGTGTTATTCAGAGCATTGCAATTTATCCTGTCACATGGAGAACACGGGTTGGATTGCTGTTTATGGTTTATGTTGTTGGCCTAAACTGTACCAAAGTTGCTACTGGGGCTACGAGGAAGGCTATCTGCAACTAGCTAAATGCAGGACAGAAATACGGAACCATGATAGCTAATTTCATCCTTATCCATGCATCAGCTGGTTTTGATATAATCATGATCTGCTTGAAATCTTGTTCTAGTTTAGCTTGTTGACTCTACCCCCTGCTCCTCCTTTTGACAAGATACTTACTAAGAGGTCAAGTACAAAGACAACAGACTTCACTTCTGAAGTGATAATGGACAGCAGATGAACAACAGTCTGAGTAGTTGCTGCCCCTGGAAGCAGACATTACTACCTTCTCAAAACCCTGCCAGATCCCGAGCAGTAAATAAACCCGATCACA
Source organism: Phalacrocorax aristotelis (assembly GCF_949628215.1). Classification (NCBI taxonomy): domain Eukaryota; kingdom Metazoa; phylum Chordata; class Aves; order Suliformes; family Phalacrocoracidae; genus Phalacrocorax; species Phalacrocorax aristotelis. The sequence continues at coordinate 170,821,592 of NC_134276.1, forward strand.
AGATACAACAGCAAAATTCAGTTTTATGGTGTTATGCTCGACACATTAAGCAACTCTATTTATTTATTTTACTCTTTGCATTTAGCTGATGCAACTGCTCTATACTGGGTAATAACGTGAAGCAGTAACTTGCTCATCGCTGCCTGTAGGCATTCTTCTGCACTGCTGTTCCAAACAGAAATAATAATAGTTTGCAATAATAATAGTTTTCAAAAATAAAGCAAAATGAGCACTCTTCCTAGCAAATGTTGAAATAATTGTGTTCCAGTTCTTTAGCAATCTTGCATGTGATTTATATACATATATATATGTTATAAAGATATATTTAAATCAGAAGCAGGGGGGTTGGACTAGATGACCTTAAAAGGTCCCTTCCAACCCAAATTTGTTCTATGATTCAATGATTCTAAAAAGCAGAACACTGAAGATGCTTCTAGTAACACGTTTATAAACACTTTAAAATCTTCAGTTAGCTCCTCTACTCTTTCTTTTCCGTCTTTAGAGCCCTCTGTCCTGGAACACTGGCAGAGTGAGAAAGTGGCACTGCCACATAAATGAAAGAACACAAAAGAAGGAGAGAGAACCCAAAAGTATTCCAGAAATACAGACTGTACTACTGAAATTCAGTCTCACCTTCAATCCCTTTATACCATTTCATGAAGAGCTGAAGAAGGAACAGTATACTAGTAAAAACAACTGCATGAAATGGTTTTTAAACTCTGAAGTTGAGATGGTCAGTAATTGATGAGTTAAAGTTTGCTCTATTTTCTCATCACCCAAAAGGCTCTTAGGACACCCAGACACTAGACAGCCTAAGATAACAGTGTTTGTTATTTTGTTATTAATTTTTAAAACAAAAACACCTAGATGTCTTCTTGCATCTCAGTTGCTTTCTGGTTTATGTTTTTTCTTTTTCTACAGTCACAACATGTTTTGTGTTTGTAAGCTGAAGGATCATCTGCCAATTCTGTACTCGTAATTAGAACAAAGAAAAAAAGAAAAGCTGTTCTTTGGGGGGAAAGGTCTTACAGACAGTAATATAATCAAAAGGTAAAGGAAGTCAATGGAAAGAGGGTCCCGTCTGTTATTTTTGTCACAGGATAAACCAGTGCAAATAATTGGAGAACCCTCAGAAAATCCTTATGCATCATTTTAATGACTTCATCTTTATAATTTCAGTGTTGCTTTTATTTTTGTGCAATGTATATACTTTTGTTGAAATATGTACTTTTGAATGTATATTTATCAGAAGGAAATTATTCCCCAAACTTAATTGTGCTTCTTATTTTTGCTTTTCATGAATATTCTAGCAAATTAGTTCTTTTGCAATATCTGTAAAACCAGCTGAAGGAATATCCCTGGCAACACAAATTCAAACCTAAATTTTTGCACTAAAACTTTGACTGTATTCACCCAAGTAAGGGGCAGAAATTTAGTATGACTCATCCAAATAATACTTATCAATACAGCTCATACTTTAGCTTCATGTAAACCCACACATATCGATACATCTAAGCAATACTACCCATTCAGCTTGTTTTGTTTCTGCACAGTATTTGAATTTCATGAGTTCTAAGATTTCACATACCTTTCATGGTCTTTAATTATTCGTTTGTAGGTATTTATACTGGGAAAGTGATCAACGTTTATTGTATAGAGCTGAAGAAAACCCAGCATTCCAGACCTGTTTAAAACTTTTTCAAGAGAGTAGAAAGGGTGTTCAGAAGCTCTTTTCAAACTTTATCAATAGTTGTCTTTGTTTTTTCAACTGAATAAGATGACACATTTTTGCATAACTCCAGAGCACAGCAGTTATTACCTTAACATTTCTTATAAACTTGCTTCCCTCACTTATACCTTCTACAGCTTCCAGGTGTGCCCAATGTCATCGTGCTATTTTTGTCTGCTAATGAGGAGGCACAGATTCACAGAGAAATTACTCTATCTTGCAGACTGAGAGAGGCATCCATAATGGCTGATATTCCTGTAGATAAAATGAGCGATGTGCCCAAACAAGCAAGCAAGCCTCAAATATTCAGCTTAAGGCTGAGAAGAAATAACAACTAACCCCCATTCTGCAAACACCAGTTGTCACCACCTCGTTTGAGCTCTCGGTCCTGGGGAGTTCACGCTACAGCACTGCGCTCTGATGACAATCACGTACAACAGAAGCGTAGGACTGGGTTAACAATTGCAAATGAAATAAAGGTGAGTGCATGTTCAAGGTGGTATTTTAAAAATCAAGATTTATGACTTCTACTTTTGGTAAGACATCCTGTAATTGTTGTATTTTCCTCCTCCACCTACTCTCATTGTGCGTGGATGAATACACATATAATTAAAAATACCTTGCTATGTGTATTTAAAAAGACAGTACCCTGATAATCACACATAAGGGACAAACATATATGCTAAATAGGTTTAGGAAATATGAACAACTTTATTTTAACGCTCACTTTTACCTCGATTCTTTCAGGCTTCACATTCATAGCAGTGCAATGTACGAAAGAAACAGAGAGTTCATAATGTCATATAAAGCTTGTAAGTCATATGATCCCCCAGAACTGTATCAAATACACCGATTTGTCTGCTACATCGACCTACCAGTAACTAAAATTTTGACAAGGGTATATACATTTTTCCACAATGCCAAAGTGTAGCCTGGCATGCAAAGACCCACAAACCCAAGCACTTAATTTCTTTCTCTGTTTCTGTCCACATCTGAAAAAGGCTGAGCTCACACAAACGAACATGTAACCTCTAAACTCACTGTAAAGAATGTTAGTGCCTCTGAATGGACGTTTACCAAAAGACAGTTACACTTCTGTAACCACCAGTGAAGACACCAGATGAACAGGGACTTCTTACTCATTTTTTTTTAATAGTGTATTTCTTATACTGGTAAAGATGTAGCAGCTAGCAGTTGTTTACATCATGCTGGATTCTATTAGCATTATATTAATATTTTATTTTAAACAGAACTTAGTTCAGAGTATGTGGTACTTAAAAGTCCAATTCTCTTTCTAGCAACCTTTGAAAGTATGACACTGTGCTGGGGAAGGTTAAATGTGTTTTTCTGGTACTGTTTGCTAGCCCAAGAATGTTATACAGCTTGTTATGTTGTTCCCATCCCAGAAAAATTATGCAGAAGGTTCTGTGGGGGTTTTGGTTTCGTTTGGTTTTGGGGTGGTTTTGTTTTGGGTTTAATTTTTCTTTCACATAATTGCTTTTTGTTTGAGAGAGAGTGATGTACGTATACAAAATTTCTTCTGGCTGTTTGCAAAATAGACGTGTATCCCGCACGCAAGACCACTGGTTTGTAAACAGGGACTAAATATTAGACCGCAGAAATCAGTTTTTAAGCTTTCAAAGAATACTAGCTGTACTACCACTCACTGAATGCTATAAAAATAGTGGGATATCTATCTAGAACTGTTTTTTTTTTTTTAAATATGTAGCATAGTAATGTACGTAACATAGTAAGCTATGTTTTTTTGATCCCAGGCAGGAACGTCTTACCTTTTCGTAAGCTATGTTGGGGGTTTGGAGGACAGATTCTTCTTGATCAGCTGAAACACTAGATGAAGAGTGTTACAGTTTTGTACAGAGAGGAAGTGAGGTGAAGGACAGGTGGAAGGAGCGGTGCCTTCCAGCCTTTCCATTCTCTGCCTAAGCAAAGCAGGATTCCTAGGCTGAAAGTCAGAGAAGCATAATTTCGGTTACATGGCAGTGGCTGAGGCAGGGCTTTACAGGAGTAGCAGGTTCTGCTGCAGTTCCAGACACTTTGCTTTTGTCAGGGAGAGATGGATTATAAAGCTTCTGCAAGAAAAAGACCAGCGCCACACATTCACCCAAAATGGGACTCTTCCTGGTGCTTTTGTGGGATGCGAAGTTTGCAAGAGCCTGGGGTGGGCTGCTAACTTCCCAGAGCTGTTTCAATCTTCATTGACTCTTTCCAAAGGAAACTTCAAGAAGGAGCAAATGCCTGCATGTTCGGTCCAAAGCTCCATACCCTGGAAGCAGGTATGTAAGCATCTTTGCTGCTGTAAGGTGCAGCCTGCTCTTGCAACAAACTCATCTGACAATGAAGCAGCAGATGGCTGAACTACTACGCCTGAAGAGCTCATCTCTGTGCCCCTTAGTGTTGGAACACCTGACAGCTATGAAGAAGGGAAAGCTGCTGAGATGTTGCACTAGACACCTAGGTGCACAGTGCCAAAACGTTTATTTTGCTCTGGCCAAGAGGAGTGCTTACTCCTCTATCAGAATTTCTCACAGGTCAGTGCTTTGCTCTAAAGTCCCATTAAACACCACGTTGCCTATCCCACAGGCCTAAGGTTCAGCCAGCTGCCATGGATGAAGGCTGAATAATAAAACATACTGTTGATGGCAATTTAAACCCATTTAAGGGAAACTCAGTAACCACACTGTCATACATTCTACAAAATAAAGAACATGTGCATCTTCTGCATCCCATGGGCACAGAACAAACCTGTATCCCCTTCAGAGTGGGAGGATCTGCCGAGCCTGTCTGCTTCACACCAGAGAGCCAGTGGGGAATGAGGAGCTGGATGAGAAGTCCCTGTACGTTTTACAGCTACACAGGCGTTATTTCACACGTTGAAGCAAAGATGCACTTACCTTTCAGCATGTAGTTTTCATTTTAAAAATACTGAAATTACTGTTATGTTCCAAAATAAGGTGCAGTTCAGTAAGTCTCCACAACTGAGCAGAAATCTAAAGCTTTCTATTTCCTTCAGTTAAAGGCTCTGGCAGCACACGAGTTGCGTGTTTTCTTGCTTTCCTTTATATGGAACTCTCCATCCACAGCAATCTTCCTGTATGTTTACTCCTAGCTTGACTTAAGCTCTTCCAGTATTGCCTAACCAAGGTGCAAACTGCACTGCCCACTGAAAATAATTTCTGTCCCACTTAATCCTTTGTGACTCTAATCTCCAACACTTTGTACATGCTCTTTCATAAAGTATTTCCTATTCTTCACAATACCCATTTCCCTGACAGAGCTGATAAAAACCAAGACTAAAAAAACCAGAAATCAGATCTCAGCAATCATGTTAACTGAAATGCATAGAATAATGCTTAGAAAATAAAGAATACTTGCAATACTTAAAAAATGAAGTCCTAGGATGTTTCATGTGCAAAACAGACAAAAAAAAATCTACATTCTATAGTATACACAAAAATTAACCTACAATTGCACACATTGTCCTTCTGCAACTGCACTATCCATAAGCATCCAGCTGTCTCAACTATATGCGTGCATATCCAATTAATGGTTACGTTTAATATATTCACCTCAAACTCTTTTATGCATATACTCATCTGCAAAAGATCCAAAAATTAATCTGACAAATGCAGGATTTTGTACTGAAATTATACGCATGAATGAGTATAATACTCAATATCCTTATTGCAGCTGCACATACAAGTTTGAACAATTTCTGTATGTATGCAAAGATGACAAGACATGTCTTCAGGCTTCTTCAGCAACCACAGCAATTGCATTGTATGAGAAAGGGGCTACAAATTATTTTAGTTTGCCTGCCCCATCCTTAGAAATTCCCAGTTCTTGCGTATTAGTGAAATTGGGAGTTCTGAAAAGGGATTGCATTTATGGTGTTCTTCCGCATAAGGATGGTAGGGAGAGGAGAAGATAGGTTGAATTGAAAGGGGGAAAATGCCTTCTGGTTATTCTATCTGCAAGCAGACAAAGCAAAAATAATTCTCTCTTTGATAGTTTTCCTACGAGCAAATGCTATTTTGATTATTTTTCAGAAGTTATGCCACTTCAATTTACTGAATCATTTTTTTCATGAGAGTTTAATTTTAAAATGACTGACATCCTAACAGGCTAAAGACAGCTAAGTGCACTGACATTGGTCAGAACAGACAAGGGGGGGCATAGTACCTGCTAACAGACTGAAAGGCCTACCTCCAGCATCCTTCAGTTTACCTTAGTCTCGTGATTTTAGTTAGTTAAACCTGACGGCACCTCTTAGCCTCAATGAATCTAACAATTCTTGCTAGTCCCTGAAGAGCAGCTCCTTGGACGGTCAAGATGACAGCAGTGTGACGGAGGATCAGCTGCAGAAATCGAGAATGTGCCTTTCCTTCCCCTCTTCAGTTTGTAGACTGAATGAAAGCAGTGTGGCAACAGGATTCTGGGAGCTCTTGATTAAAACGGGAAGAACCCTGGCCTGCTCCATTAGGCAGAAAGGACTTTTTCTTACTACTTAGTTCCTTCCATTTTCATATGAATGTTCCTTTGCATCACACAGAACAATGACTAATTATTCTGTAAAACAAAGGTTTGGAGGGAAGACTGAATATGACTTAATATGCAAGTTAGTGTTTCTATAAAGGTCAACATACCAGCTATTTTAGCTACAAGTAACCGAGTTATTCACAGACAAGATAAAACAGCAGTTTTCAATGTGTGGTCAACAGATTCCTGGGAGCACCTCACTACACTGCACTACAAGCAGCACTTTTGTATGAAGAATGGCAGCATACCACGTACCTTTTCCTGTCCGCAGCTTTTAAATACTGTTTTTAAAAATCCACTTGCCCGCCATTCCCCCCCCCCCCCAAATTATTACCGTGCAAGAAGTTGTGGTAATATTACAAATGATACATAATAAAGAAAAGGTCCGTGCAAGGCCTTCAACCATTTAAGATCCCCTCCCACAGAGATAAATACTATCTCTTACAGCTGGATTACTGCCCCAGGCAGAAAGTTGAGCAGTTACAGAAAGGATTAAGTTTAAACAGTAGAGTTGATAAGGAATACTTCTGCATCATGAAATAAGACAAAACATGAAGAGTAAGAGTTAGATTTAATGATTGATTAAACTGTTACTGAATCCAGCTCTTACACTTCTTTTCTTTGTCATAATTAAGGAAAACATTGGGTTTACGTAATTGGTAGTATATTTAAACAAAAATATAAGCATTGCACAAGGATTAAAGCAACACTGAAATTGCAAGATTTTAATTTCATGTAAGGAATTAAAATGATGCATTAGTGGAAAAGTGTAAATGGGAATATTTTAGTAAAAATAAATATTTAATAAAAACCACACACCCATGACAAAGTATCAAAACAACAGAACTTAGTATCTGAAAAGATCCTGTCTACATTTCCTTGCATTAAACATTGCTAAATTCAGTGGCTTAATCAGTATCACCCTGTCTTTAGCAATCACGGCTTATATTAGTGTTGTAAAAGTCATGAGAATACAAATACTGTTCCAATGACAGAAACAGTAAAGCCAGTTTGCTATAAACAAGGAATAATTTACTATACCAAGGAGTCAATCCACAGCCATCGATAGAAAGTCAACAGGGACTACTGCATAGCATACTGGTTACTGTACCAAAAGTGCATTTATCAGCATTCAATGAACCAGGGGAAAAGTGAGAAAACAACTCTTTTTTACATAATTTTTAAAAACAACCAGATGATTTGAAAAAAACCCACACATTTCCTGTAAAAGTAAAAGCATAGTCTAAAGATTTTGAGAGCACCATAAGATTTCTATCTGGTAAAACAGTACAAACCATTAGCATTGTAAGTAAAGAACAACTAAAACGTTATTATGTCAGACCGTATTTAGAACACAACTGAAAATGTTAGTGTGTTGTTGCATCCTCCTATACTACAACCAGTGGCATTTTGGTGACTTTTTGTTAATTTCTGGAAAAAAATACTGCAAAGGAGAATTCTTTTTTCATATATAGCAGAGGTCTAGAACGATTTAAACTGATGATGTGCAAAATGAAATGTAGATAATGTTAATACAAACAGATTTATATGGGGGAAAGCAGCAATGTCTGGCTTATCCTATTAATTTTCCATCCAGTTCTTCCACTGATTCTTTGAAAACAGCGTTACTGAATATCCCTGACTACCAGTGTTTTTTGAGAGTGCTACTTTCTCACTATTAGGATTCTGCATTTAAGGTTATTCTCAACCCATTATCCTTTGATTCCCATCCATTCCCCACATCATATTTAGAAGTTGCAGTTTTCTCACATAAAGCATTGTAATGGCTTTTTCTGCCTGCTAAGTGATATGCAGTCAACATTATTTCTATTTTCAAAGCACGGAGACCACTTTCCAGTTGGATCACATATTAAACAGTAACTAAAAATAATATTCTCCCCTTATTTGATTGTGACACGATAAAGACTATTCACCATTTAATATACGTTCAATCTCTTCTAGTCTTTTCAAAGCAGCAACTCTCTTTTTCTCAATGTCTTTGATTTCTTTTGTAGATTTTTTGGGAGCCTCTTTTTCCATATTGGTTTTCTCGGTTCGTTTCTTATTTTCTGAGGGCCCTTTATTGTCATCAACTGTTGTTTGGGTTGCTTTCTGCTCGTTTTTTACTTCTTTCAAGCTCTGAAATGAATTTTTTTTTTCTTCTGCAGATGCAGTCCCATCTGCTGGAAGCGATGACTGTTCCGTTGCACCAAGTGATGCAATTTTACTTCTAACTATGTTTAGATGACGCTGAATATACTCTTCATGAGGTGCCAGTGCTAGTGTTTCAACCAAACATTTTTCCGCTTTTATTAAGTCTCGTTCTTCGAAGTAAACCACACAAAGATTATGTTTTCCTTGTACATTGTTAGGATCCAATTTCAAAATTTTTTCAAAACAGGTTTTTGCTCCAACGATATCCTTCTTTTGGTTCATAAGGATATCTCCTTTCAAAATCAGACCTTTGGTATGATCAGGGTAGTATTGCAGCAGGTCTTCCAGGACAGGCAAAGCCATTAATTCTTTTCCTGTCTGAGAATAAAGCAGTGCCAAATTGAACAAAGCACTTCGGAAGTTTGGCTGTAACCTTATGGCTTTCTTCATCCAGGCCTCTGCTTCCATATCTTTTTTGTCATCCATTGCCAGCATACCCAAATTGAAGTACCCATTTGCATCCTGTGGTTCTTCTTTCACATAGTGTAACAGTCTTTGTTTAGCTTCGGGTCTAAGCTGAGCATCACCTAAATGACAGAAAGCACATTTAATTCCAGATTTATTCTGAAGGACTTTTAGACCAGGCCTGTAAAATGCTAAAATATACAAAATAAAATGTAACATCTTTAAACACAACTGTTTAAAGGGAAAGGCTTTAAAATGCTTTTTATCGTTGCTGTCTAACGGCAAAAGTAAATGACATCTACCTTCATTATAAAATGGAACTACTTACACCTGGACTTGTAGCCAAAGTCAGCATAATTATTCTATTATCTACTGGATTATATTTAGGTTTGGTACAACAGATAGAAAAGGTGTGTCTACAAGTTTAAGAGAAGTTTTTTTCATGCATGGTTGAGCAACCAGAATGCACAGAAGACATCAGTTCTGACAAACCAGCTCTTACAGAGGCAAACTTGGAGTGGAGGATCTCATTTTGTTAAAGACACATTGAAAGAGTTTAAAGACAGAGATCGCATAGGGTGACTTCAGATGTAGCCAGGCTAAAATATCTTCTAACACCAAAACAACAAAATCTGTAACTCCCTTATTTTAATTTGCACCACAGTTTGAAACAGATATAGTAAAATAATCTTATCTGACAATACCATGATTAACTAAACTAGCTTGCAGTCTGTGTTATTTTTTGAAACACTCCAGTGAAGGTATGTCAGTAAGGAATTCCAGGCACAGACTTAGTGAAGGGTGGGGGAGCAGGAAGCTGATTTTAACCACCTTCTTTCACCTCCTGAAACGGTCTGCACCTTACAGTATGAGTAACTGAATACTAGATAGCTAATGCTTCTGCTTGTTTGAAGCCCCTTGTGCTTTTACGGGCAAGAAACATGGCATTTCTTGTATTACCTAACTTCCTATGTGAGAAGAGATGGAGAAGAAGCCATTTGTATCAGCTCCAGTGGACTCTGTATTATCTCTTTCTTAGGGGTAGTTTACTGTCCCAACAAAAGAAAAACAAACCTTAAATTTTCTTTGCAACAGTCTGAATTCACAAAAGGCTTATGTTTACCCATATAGCTAGAAGCCATATACATGAAAAAAAATAAACTCATGAAAATCCGACTTACTTAATACTAATTAGCAGTATTACAGAGGAACCTATGAAATCATTCATATTTTCTAGGGCTAGATTTAAAGGCCTCAGAAGTCAGCTACATTTTTAGTCAATGAAGACAAAATCAATCAATATAGAAGCAAAACATGGATACTACGCATATTTTACTAAATATGGTTTTTAAAGATTATATAGGTGAAATTTTGAAGATGTTTGTGTAACACTTCTTTATATGTATAAGATGTTAAATTGTAAAATAGCACTTGTGTTAAAGACACTGAACACTGAAGGTGTATGTATACTTTGCACAAATTCCATACGCTGCCAATAAATTAAAGCTATTAAAATAGACTGTTGTTTCTTTGTTCAGGCTATGAACTTGCTTCCAAAAATAAAACAGCTCATTAAAAAAAAATAGTATGGATCCTCAAATACAAATATACAATATTTATATAAGAGACAACTAACATACCAGATTCCTGCATCAGCAGTGCTGAGTTGAACAATGCCAGTTTGTGTGTTGGGTTGAGTTCTAGTGCTCGGTTGAAATTCTTCAGGGCTTCTGTTGGATCTTTCAGTTCAATGTAAACAATTGCCAAGTTGTACCACAGGTCTGCATTGGTTCTGTCTAGTTCTAGAGCTCTAAGATAAGCTTCCTTAGCTTTCAGAGGTTTGTTCATTTTTAGAAGTAATTCTCCCCTGTTGAAGAATCAGATTTAACCTTCAATTTTCATTCATACTAATATGAAAATAATCGACATGTTTTGCCTTCCTATAGATAGAAGATGTGAGATAACAGTGTTTTTTCTTTTCTTGTTGTTTGTTTTAAACACAAAACAATACAGGACCTTCTTTACATACCATTCCCAAAGCTTTCAGCTCTCAAAAGTCTGTATACAACACACACACATGCAGGACAAAAATCAAAAAAGTGATCAAGGGTTCCTGATGCTGTCTCTGTAATTCCACTGCAACAGCTATAGTTTAGGCATCTTTGCACCTCCCTGAGTCCCAACAGGAATCACAACTAATAGAATAGTGAACAGAAGCCTCAATATCCACAGCCATATTACTCTCTATTTAGCTCTATTTAGCTGATATTTACATGCTTTTTAGTTAAGTCTGGCATTTTCTGGATGACCTTTAACAAAGAAGGATAAAGAAAGCTCCACGATTCAGACTAACCAAAAGATTTTTAGTTCAAAACTAAACTAGGAGATTAGAAATTTGAGTTTGAGATTCATGAAGAAATCTAATGGAAGCTTCTTGCTATACAATGTTTGAATACACAGCTTATGAGGAAACACACCATTTGAAGCAGGAATTTAAAAGAACAGGGTCTGTAATGAATAATTGATTATAGCCCCAAATCTTCATCTTCTCATTTGGAAATGAATCAATTCCTGCAGCTAATTTCAACTGTACAAACTTAATACTCTTCATAGCACTGCAAATACATAAATTGTTTATTCAAGAATATGTATCTCTAAAATTAGAAAAGATACCTGCTGATGTAAGCCTGCTTGAAATCTGGCCTCATACTAATTGCTTGTCGATATAATTGATCTGCTTCCTCAAGGCGAGATTCATTTGCTCGAATTAAGTTTGCAAGATTGATATAAACATTCAGATGGTTAGGAGCAACTCTTGCTGCATACTTTTTACCTGGAATAATCTGTCAAAAAGAATATATGTACCAAACACAGATGATTGAAAATATGAAAGACAATCAGTATAGATCTCCTCTTCACTCTGTCACATTCGTTTTAGGCTATCACTGGACATTAGTGTGCAAGCTCTTAATGATTACAGATAACTATTCTTCTTTCCCAGAAAATCACCCCAAAATACAAAGAGGATATTTTTTCTTCTTTAATACTATGAAGACATAGATTACTTTAATATCACATTTAAGATACCAGTTAACTAAGCTCTGCTACTAGCTAATTGGGCTCATGCAGACAGACATTAGAAACCAACCGGACCTTGCAAAATTTCCCCCGTTCAGACAAAGAACACCTCCTAAAGCCTAAACTGACATTCTGTGACATCTTCATTTCTTTTTTTAACCCTCCAGCCTAAGATAAGTGTAAATAAGATTTTACCAGACACTGATATAGCAGATGAAAAGTAGTCATGAACGATGAAAATGCTATGACATTGTAACTGTTGTGCTGTTTATCTGTCTAGAATCTTCATCTTGTTTCAAAATACAAACTTTTTAATGTCATACGTCTACACAAGGGACTGCTGATATTTTGTTGTCAGTCTCGTTTTACCCACAGCTTTTACTACCTTCATACGTTCTCCAAAATGTTCCTCTCTTTCTCCTAAAGAGCTAGAATAAATAGTATTTGCTAGTCATAAATATAACTTAACAAATGGAAAAGGTAACAAAGCACATGTCTTTGAAAGTACATTCAGGCAAAGATTTTTTGTTGCTGCTGCAGCAGCTACCTTCTCCCACCTCTAATGCTGCATATTTAAGCCTTCTCTTGAGGGCTCAGAAACTCAGTCACCATCAATGTATTGGCTGTAAGTGAAAATAAACCCACTGAGACTAGAAATTGTAGGTGTACATTTTTAACTGCTGCTTTCTTTCATATCCCCAATTTCAGGAAAAAAAAAAACCACAAAATGCCACAGCAGTATAAAAAGCAACTCGAAAGAGTTTTAACAAAGAAGTTCCAAGTCAGCATCTTTTAAACAGCCATGACTGTACACAACCTACTCTCCTTTAAAAGATAGGTTTTAAAAAAATCTAACAGCTTTATAGTATACAGCAACAAAGAGCTTCAGTAAAAATATGAAAAACGTATCATAATTACAGGTCTGAAAGAGTTCTCCTGTGGTGGTACATAAAATAAAGTTACTGATTACCTGTGGCATCAATGATTTAGCAATCATATATGATTCTTCGGCTTCTTTAGTTTTGTTTAAGTTTTTGTAAGTTCTTCCTACGTTCATGTGGGCACCAATATCATCTTAATAAAGAAAAGAATAAAATTTCAGTCATGAAAATAAATACCTATGCCTTCAGAGTAACATGAGGTACAGGTACAACATAAAGACGACCACACCAACAAAAAAAACCCTATTCTATAATATTTTTCATCTTTATTATGAAGAAATAATAATTTAACCATGAACCAAAGATGAATTATAAAGTTATTTGGGAAACAGTAAAAAATTTAGGTCATACTTAAAAAGGAAATGTTGTCCAGTACTACTTAGAACTTCTTTTGCAACAATATCTAAAATACAGTAAACGTGCACTTTGATACTACCTAGATTTTTAATTTTTTTATACACCTCCCTAGTTTTAAATAAGAAAATTTAATAAAAATTATGTTTCATAAGAAATTACAGTTTAAGTTAATTTAGAAAGAATGTCATCCAAATAATAGTTTTAAATGGAAAGTCTTTTCATATTTTTATAGATACAAACTTTTCTGGAGGACTTTTTCTGAGTTTATTTCCAAAAGCTATGGATCAATTAGCTTAGTGTATTCTGTTGTTTGATGTTCAGTTGGAGAAAAACACATTATTGAGGTGATTTTGTTAAGTAAGCTAAGCATACTGAATTACTAGGAGTGAGAGACACCATTCAATGGCAACTAGTCAAAGCTTTCACCTGGTTGCACTTGTGTGGCTTGTATAAAGAATTGCAGAGCTCTTTCAAAATTCTTTTCATTTTCTAATGCATGCCCCACATTGTTCCATAGTTTTGCATTGTTCTTATTTACCTAAAACAGAAAAAAAGATACCAATGCATAAGGTATTAAGCTGAAATTATATAACAACTGATTTTCTTTTAACTATGTCTTAAAGATGTAAAACTGCACCACACATGACAGATTTCATCAAGGTGCTTTATGTTAAGATAAACAAAACGCTGCATACAGAATGATTACATTGAACTTGTTTTTCCAGATCCATTTATTTTAGTTATTTGCCCCTACAAATACAAAACGTTTTAAAATTCATTATAATTTTTATGGGATGTTGTAGAAACTATCTTATCATGCCATATGCACAGTGAAGAAATTATTCTATGCATCCAACTTTTTGTAGATTTTTGTACTGAAACATACCGCGTTTTCATCCAGATAAGAGAATGCATTCAACTGTTTTAACACAGACACACAAAAAAAATTATCATATACTTCTTGCACAGGAATTCCCACGTGTGCATCACACTGCTTTTAAAGCATTCCCAGAGCAACTTATTAGATGTTAATACTGTCAACGTAGAAATGAAAGTGGCAAAACAAGCATCGTTCCTCTCCATTTTTATCATGCTCCACTCTTTTTAAGAACAGCAACATAAGCTTTCCATTATCCTTTTCAAACAGAATACAGTACCTTCAAAGCTGACATAAACAATGTGTACTCTGACTCCCAATCCCAGTTTCTGTGCAGTGTTTTTAAGGCATGAGTGAATAGTACCGCAGCCAAACAAACCCAAGAAATTTTTCTTAGCACGCTATTAAATAAAACAAACAAAGATTTGTTACAAGCACACAAACAATTCTAACGTATACTAGAGTATCTCATATGCCAGGAGGCAAATAAACTGAGGACTATATTTGTTAATGGTATATTCCAATTTATTTGCCTCATCACCAAATGGTGCACTCCAAAATTTGAAAGGAAATAATGTCCAAGTTCAAGTTCATTTTGTTATTTACCTTATTTTTTGTTACCACTATGTAATTCACTTAATAAGAACAAATGCAATCCACATAATATGAACACAAAATATACGAAAATTATACTTTTGATAGAGTTTATGTGTAATTTAAGGCAATGAACATGATCATGATGTCTAACACTGATCCCCTTGCCCCCATTTTTAAGATATACAAAATGCTGCGCAGACTACTGTGCTTGATTTTGAAAAATATTAAAAATAAGAAGTAGAACAGCAGAATTAAGAGATAAATTCTAAAACATTAGTTAAGCAACCAGTGAGAACTGGCATATACAGTGATCTATATCCCTACCAGCCTCATAAAAGTTTTTTCTTTCCACATATTTCTAAAGCAAGGAGCCTTCTCTCTCTCATGAGACTTTTTAGAGTGCTGATTCCCAATATTTTTGTAGTAAACAACACTGCTGCATAATTTTTCTCCCCAGCCATCCTCTCCCGGTTCCTTGCTTTCTTTCACATCACTTCTATTTCTACTGCCTCACAGCGGGATTTGTGATAATACTTTCTCCTCACTCCCACAAGGTATCACTAATTTCTCACTACCCAGTGTTGTCAGCTTTGGCAGCACCAGCTAGTATATGTTATACTGCAAGGCCTCACCTCTAACGATAGCAGATAACACAGACTGGGAATCGCTGCCTTTCCATTTGTCTGAACTAGCATTAAGATGCCATTGGGTAACAAGGGTAAAGCATCCAGGTCAGAGGGAGGTATGCACAGATCAATGTAGAAGATAGCAGAAAACACAAAGGTGTGTGCAAAACATGCTTTTAGAGCAGAATTTCCTAAGGAGAAACTGTTATCTAAAAACAATTTTAGTTTAACAAATCATGAATGGCTCTGATGTCCATTCCTAGCATGGCACATCTGAAAATTCAAACAGGAAGATATTTTAATATGCTGTGGACTGATATACACGCATTATACAAACTTCAGTCCGTAATCACCTTTGAATAAAGTACAAATCAAATCTGGCCAATAAATGTTTTTGCCTAATCCTTAAAAATGTCTAAACAGAGAACATTTGCGTTTCTTTACGGAAAAGAAATGGGTTATACTACTAGGCTCACAGGTAAAGTCCATTTTTGTAGCAATGCATAATGAAAGACATACTGTATTCTAAAAATGTTTGGTGGAGTCTGAGGCTTTTTGTATTTATGTATGCATATATATATAAAGTATAAAAATATATATGTGTATACATGTATATACATGTGAGTGTGTATATATACAGGTACATATATTTTAAATAATACCCTCAGAATAATCCACCGGTCTCCTAAGAACTTCCTTGTCATTTGTTCACGACTGCCAAACTGTTTCTTGGTCATTACTCTGTGATCATTAAGATTTTTGAATCAGAATAAGAGCTGTAATGTAATAAATTCATACTAGTAAAAGCTCTACTGGGAAAGCTTGCAGTACTAAATAGGGTTATCTTTTATGAAATTAAGAGATATAAGTTAAACCATTCATAGCTAACATTACCTTACCTTTTATTAGATAATTTCTTCCACCCATGTGCTACTAAAATGCAGAATCCCATGCTAGGAACATATAACACTCGCTCTGCTACTACGAATCCAACAGGAAAAAAGAGGTTTGATGCAGGAATGAATGGTAGTACTATTAAGCAGAGTGCCTAGAAAAGAAATGCAAATGAATCAGTAATCAAGATTAGGCAGTGACAAACTACCCAAGACACAAATTATGAAGCAATTTTTAAAAAAAAAATCTGACAAAACCATACATAGTGGATCTTTGGGGTGGGTTTTTTTGTTTGTTCGGGTTTTTTTGTTTTGTCTTTTAAACATCAAGATCTGTTTTACATTGAGACCACTCTGAACACGGCAAGTTTTAACCTGCAAATGACACTATTTCTTACTTAAGGGCCTACAAGTGTATTTGCTTTTCTATACTACAGAAAAGAACAGTTCTATGACAAAACACTAGGATCAAAGGATCAATTTCAAAACACTGTTTTAATAAGAGTTCCACATACAAAAACATGACAGTTGGGGAACCTTGGACATTATCTTTTATAACAATTAAAAATTTATACCAGCTTATAAAATATACAAAGCAGTTTTTACAATACAATAAAATCCATTTTTAGTTTCCGTTAAAAATGTGAAGAAATAACATAAAAATCAGAATCAACCACTGAATAAACATCAGTGTTTAGACAGTACATTAAGGGCACCCTGAAATATCTAAAATGACAACGAACTTAACTGCATAACTGCAACTCTTGGGTTAGTGATGAAAGATGTGTTTATTATAAGACAGAGAAATCCATCTGCTGCAAAAGAAGTGGACATGACCATTTGCTTTAAGTCCTGGGTGACTATTAAATAGCACCTTTACAATCTCTGGTACCAGAAAAGACTCAAATAATTATGTCAAGTTACAAAAATATTTTTTTGTAGGGATTTAATATATTTCTTTGAATAAAGAAAGAATAATAATTCTGGAAAATTTCAGTACAACTAGCTGTCACCTTCTGCCTAGATTTAAGCATATAACTGCCTTTTCCATGCTAAAATAGTTAACACATCCAGTTTGAAAGTCAATCTAGGATTTCCCATATAAAAATGCAACACTGATTTAAACCTTCAAGTAAGGTTTTAGCTCAAGGGGCCAAGAACATGCACATGGATCATTAACACAACTCAGCTGACCCACAGCAATTCATTAAGCTACCTGAAAATACATAATTGAGCCTTGAAGAAATCACAAGCACAATATAGGGAATATGTTAACTACTTGGGGACAAAATTTAATGGCATTTCACATTCCTCTTTCTTTCTCCTGTACATTTTTATAGTACGTGCTCCTTATAGAGCACCTACCAATCTGTAAAAGTAAAAGCCTCAACACAGACTCTGTAATAGATCTTTGTAATCCACTTGGAAATGGAGGATTCTTCATGCTATCCCCAAGCCAGTCCTCCGTATCAAGTTTTTAATTTAGTCACAGCAAATACCTTCACACTTTTGGGGATGGATTATGGGAAGTAAGGGTATCATTCTATATTTCATTGTTTTGAGCAGCCAAAAATATTTGTGCGTATAAAAGGAAATGCACAAAAGCACATTCAAAGTGTGCTTTAGAAAACAATGTATTCTTTTGCAAATAGTTTTACTGCAATGTGAATAAACTGCATTTAGCTTTAAAATGTAGGTAAGGCTTGTACACAGGCTTAAATGAATTATTGTATGAATCTTCTGATAAACCAAACTGAAGAAGTCACCTCTTAAGATTTTAAAAAAGTTATTGCTTTATACTATTGCTCAAAAAATGCAGGTTTTTTTTTTTTTTTTTTTTTTTAATGTAGTAAGCACGTTAGACCCACAGCCCCATGAGGTCAACATATCTATAGTGAAAGCCAATTCTTTCTAATAGGTTTGAGTGGAAAGGATTCCACAGTTGATATAGCAAGTGCTTGGTCTCCACTGAGCGCTTGTGATCTAGGCATCTGACAAAAAGGTTTTTGCATGTTCTGCTCTGTGCAATTCTTCTGACGACAAACATTACACTATGTTTTGCCGGACTTCTCTTTATATCCTTTTGCCTCTCTTTAGTACAGTCCTTCAAATACAATTACTTGAGCAACAGACTCAAAGCCCTAGTGCAAATAAAAATGCATTCTCTTCTGTTCATTTTTTTTTTCTTTTTATCATAGTCTTTCAGCAGATACAGAAGCTTAATTCAAAAAATATCCTGGTCAAGGCAACTGAAAAAAAAGACAGACAAAAACTATTAGAGCACACAGGAAGAAAAAAGCACACGACAAAACTCTAAAATACAACCATAAGCTATAAAGTGTATTTGAACTGCTAAGTAACCAGTCAAAAGTACACAAGGAAACATTTCAAAGCCTGAGTGATGTGTAAGCATAGGAAGTAGAGAAATAAATACTGTTATATTTAGAAGTACTGAAGTCTTGGCATGATGCTTAAAAGTGTTAAAAACTTACTCCAAGAAGCATAAGCATACCTGTCTGTTCCTGACATCTGCATAATAACAAGCCAATAAAGTTTGCGGCTGAGTAGCATGGAGTGCTGTCTTATCACAAGGGAGGTACACCCTTGTTTGGGACACTTGGCAAATACTAAAAGATACTAAAAAGCTTTTATTAAGTTTCACTAGCCAACAAAGGAATGTCTATACCCAAGAAATTTCATGAACAAACAAGGGCCATGATCACAGCTTGATTCTGAAACCTACTGAAAAGCCACCAATGCAATTCTAGATCAGTACTATTCTTGGTACTCAACATGTGTACTGTAACCTATTTAAAAAGGTCACTTAGTCTGACAGTCATGTTATCTGACTGTTCACAGGGATGAAGTAAACAGAAAATATAAGAGAATTTAACTACTCTTTGTTTCCAGGGTATGTTCATTATTAATGATTACTTCAAGCAGCATAATGACATCAACCTGCAAAGCACGGGTTCAGATTTAAAAGGTACGGTCCCATTTTTTGTTAGTTTTTCAGCTGGCAGGAAAAGAAAGCAATTTATCTGTTTTGTCCTCTCCTAGTTCTGTTATTTTGAAAAGATAATTTCAGAACCTATGGCAAAAATTAGAATAAGACAAAATGAAACACAATGTACACACTTACTGGAGTTATTTTTTTCTGGAGGTGACTGGTATCAAACAGACGAAAACTGACTGAAAATGAATCCTTTAACTTTTGCATCTCCCAGTAGTGAGCTCATCCTGTGAGACTGTACTTGGGAGAACTGCGGCATGTCCAGTGGCACTTGAAGTGGGAGAAGAAATCCCTTCTTCTGTCTTGTCCCTCAAGCAGTACAGCACCAAATAAATCCATATCCACATCAGCAAATACAGAAAGACATGTTCAGACATACTTGTGACCTCCTTTCTCTTTTGCACTTTGGAACCCTCTCCTTCACCTTTTTTTCTTTTTTGCAAAGTCCAAATAAACATCTTTAATTCTGCAGCAGGTCTAAAGTTGTACCTTTTGTGATCTCATGAACAAAAGTAACATGAGACTTCTCCCTTAGATCAGGCTTCGGCACGACACCTCAGGCTCTCGTTAAGCTAGTGGAAGAGCCAAAACACGCTAGGGATTTGTAATGGCAGAAGCTCTTTACAAAGCCCTTTATTAATCCTTTAGAGTGACAGTCATTAGAGTGTGAAACATCAAACAATGCAGTCAATCAAGGTACCAACTGTAATGAAGCTACCGTTGTACAAATACAATGTGGTATCCATATGGACAGCTCATCTCATAGAATTCATACCTGCTAGGGTAGTACTTTATTTTGAGCAGCACAAATTCATGCTTTTATTGGCAGAACTAAGAACCAAGTGTGGAAAAAAGTTTTTCAAAAACTAATAATTCAACACAGTTATCTGGAACATCACCGTAATCTGTGTAAATTGGTATCACTAAATAAAGATTCACTTTCTTCAAAGATGGTACTATGATTTCTCTAGTAAGTCAGATTGAGAAGCCCTCAGAAAGGAATTGTTCTCTGCCTTGGCAGACTATCCAGTCTACCTCAGGACATTAATGGCTTACTGGAAGGCAGAAATAGGCTTTGGCCTAGAGTGTTGCATGTTACAATATATAACAATTAGTTTTTAATATAAAATATAGCATTCTCATTTCCTAAGAAATTAGCTTCCAGGCACTTAGACTTTGTGTCTGAAAAAAACCCAGCATCATACTGAAGGTTATATACACAACATAGGAACATATTAAAGGAAAACAACTTTCATTAAACAAGGATTATGCTGCGTTAAGCGACTTTGAGGCTCACACACTGGAACAAATGATCTCAGAAGACCCTTCCTATAAAAAACACTTGGCATAATAAAAACAAATATAAAAAACACACCCTCAAACAAAAACTAACTGACATACAACAATGGATGCTGACAATTCCATTAACCCTTTCCTTTCTGAGCTTTACTGGGTAGGAGTAAACAGAAATGTAGGGAAATAAAGAGCCTTAAACTTCAAGAGCTATCCTATGAATAAAAACCAAACCACTCCCCACACACATTTCTACTGCTGCCAGTATACCGGAGAAAAGTTGTTTCAGCTTATTTAAGAAGGAAGATTAAACTACTCCTTTACATTTTTCAAGTGCGGTAAAACTATAGCTTTTTTTTTTCCTGGGTATGTCACCTTGCACATTTATTACATCAATAAGCCACCTAATTTTATTTTCTTCATACAGTTTCCAAATTCAGGTCAAGAGTCTTCATCAGCAATACTACAGATCATTCTCATAGATTTTCTAGTGAAACAAATTGTCCCACTCCAGTGACAAGACAAGAAAAACCATATGAGTCAGAACTATAACATTAGACCTCTCTGAAGTGAATCAAAGTTTGTCAGCTGATTAGCAAAGAAATTCTTAGTCTTAAGTTGTGCACAAATACTCCCACTCATCTGAAACTTTTGCTGGCTGAGTTACATATTAAAAAAGTGCATTATTTCTGAAGCAGACTAAGATCCATGCACGCAGGTTTGTTGTACACATAATTGCACCACTGATTTAATAAAAAACATGGTGTCAGGTAATCATTAATCTTGTGAAAATTTTCAGTGGAAGCAATCAAAAAGATGACTGGGTTTGGATGAAAAAAATAGCTCATTTGCTTCTTTCCATTTCCTCTAAAGTATTCTCTGCCATTAATCCATTTCAGTTTTAAGGTCATATAATACTGAAAAAAAGGAACTAATCTTACAGGTTGACAAAATGAATTTTTCCTTAGAATATGGGAAAGACTACTGAAGACTGACTTTGTTAAAAGAACAACAGAGGAAAACTTATATTCCTAAATGCCAAAATATGTTCTCTTCCTTTATACTTTGAGAAAGAAAATCAAGTCACTTGCTAAATATGCAGCATAACTACTGACATTTAAATAAAGTAAACAGTTTTCAGGATGGAAATGCATTCCAATCCTTAAAATATATTTAAGTTCTACTGAAAACCCCCATTTGCTATTTGTGTTCTGAATACTTAAGAAAGGCTGCAATACAGTTTGCAAATACATAACAAGGGACATACTTATTTTCATCTCTTGTCTGTTCTTCTCCATCTCATCCCTGACAGAGTCACATACTTAATTGCAATTTAACAACTTTGTTGCTACAACAATTTTCTTCTTATGTGTTCATTCTAGCCTAAAAGGAGATGCATGTAATATCTCTGGGTCACAGCAGATTAGACATGTGACAAAATAACCTGAGCCACTGACACTCTTGAAAAAAAAGGAGAAAAACTATGCATCATTCATACCATCAATACAGTCTTGGAGGAATCCCCAGGATATCGGAGACTGAAGACAATCAAAGATCCCAAAAAACAGAAGAAGGTAAGAGTGGCAACATTTCTAACATCTAATAAAGACTCCACAAGAGGAATAGTGCCCATTGTCCAGTCACAGCATAATTCTGAGGGGTTGAGAAGAAGCCAGGCATTTACAGGGAGGAGATAGTTGAAAGTCAGCTGTCTGGCTGGGGATGGACTAACAGCAGCAGGGTTATCAAACCTAAAGCAGAAGAAAGGAGAAAAAGAAACTTTTAATGAAAAAACTGGTCTTGAACCATTTTGTGCTCAGAAACCAGCAAACTTTAGATTCATAGCTAGAACAACGTACAGACAGGTACAATATCCTAATCTCCTTGCATTTTACAGTTTTTAAAAATCAATGCCTGCTCAGATACCTGAATATTTTGGACATTCTTGTCTGCAATGTACCATTTACCCATTTAAAAAAAAAAAAAAAAGTACAGTTATTACTTACCAATATTAAAATAAGTTAATAAAAAATTAAGTTGATGTATTTTTGGCCATTTCACTCAGACCTCATTAAGCCTCATCTTATTTATCAGTGTCGGTAAATAAGAGAGACTTTACTATTACCTTGTAAACACTGGAAGTTGAGATTGGATAACCTGGACTCTGACAACTACAAGCAGCAGTGTACTGAACATTAGGACTATGAGCTTCAACAGTGTTTGGAGCATAGAGAAAGGAATACTGCCCTTCCCTCGAAGAATCTGTACAGCTGTGTCCAACAACACTGGCAAGGTATACTGCAAAGGAAAAAAGTGTTTTTAATCAGACAGTGTACTCATCAATCCCTCAGAAAAATGAGCTACCTAACCTTTTTTTTTTCCTCTGGTTTTCTCTGAATGACTGCTCCCAACAGCTACTTAACTCAGCTTCTCAGAGCTTTCATGATAACCCCCCAAAAGAAGTCTACCATTCTAACAAAAATAACTCTACTCAAGTATTCTTGCTGAACTCATATGCCTGTAGTTCTGTATTTTGCAATGACAGATTAAATAATTTGTACCATCTTCACAGACTTCAATAAATAAAGTATGACCATGAAATAAATTTTGAAGACGAGAGATCACTATTTTTAGAATTATAAGCCCCTCTGAAAACTTGTTCTATAAATAAAACTCCTCAGAAACAGTTGAAATACTACTCACTTCCTGATTAGCCCTGGATTTCTATTTTAGGCCTCTACTGCAATAACCCATCTTTCCCTGACTCGTTAACATTATGATCTTGCAGTTCCCCATTACATACCCTAATGTCTTCCCTGTGTACCTCTTTTCCCTGTGTCTTCATGTCTTGTGCTGGAGATGATTTATTGTTTCACATATATTGGTTGGCTGAACTAAAGATATTGATAGGTTTTTTGAGAACTGGTCATGTGCCCTCAGAATAAGCCTCAGTTTGGATTTTATCTTTTCTACTCAGTCGACTTACACAAACTTGTTAAACTTTCATGAAATTGAGGATCAGATCAAAAGTTACTAAAAGAAAGGAAGAGTGGATTGAAAAGTACAGTCACAAACTGGTGATTTCATTAGAAATCCAGTTTGAAAATTATATGCTTATTCGCTGGAGTTGCAAAGGAAATAGTTACAAACACACATATTTCTGTAAGCACAAAAAGAAGTGATTTTGGTATTTTGGCCTTGAATGTAATTCCCCAAGACAGACAACCTTTTGGCTTTTACTGGTGCAGTTTTTGCAAAATATTCCTTCAAATAATTAAGATATAGTAAACTAAAAAATTTTCTTAGGATATGCAATCATATACTTTTTTAAATTTTATATTGCTTGACTATTTAAAAAGCCAAGAACTATTTCATTGCAGGAACATCCTGTTTCTCTAAACAAAAGTTACTATTAACTTAAAGACTTATCAATACTTAAGATGAAACCTATCAGATTAGAAATGAAAGGTACTCATAGAACAACAAATTTCATAAGAATATTACTGATTCAAAAAAGGCTACTCCAAAACATCTGGTTATTCATTAGAATGTGATGAAATGCATTTGTATACAGTACGTTCTGTATTTTTACTACAGGAATTAAAACCAAATAATCCCCCAGTGTTATGCACCTCAGGCTTTAATCAAGACTGTTACACGTTAATCTTTGAAAACCTCAGTCAGCTAAAACCTTAGGTTTCCATTAAGGCATGTCGATTCTTTATTGGGTGTATTTGGTACCATCTCTGTATAGCATGTAAAAGACAACTTAGAAGTCACTGGATTCGCTCACTATGAACCATGTATGTTAAACACTGAGTCAAAAAAAAAAATAAAATCTGAAGAATGTAACAGAATTATAGAGTTAGCCTGAACTGACAAAAAAAAAATGCTGAAATATGACACTTCAAAGTACTTAATGTCTCATTACAGAATGCCTGAGAAGGAACCCAATTTAGTTTTTCAACAGCTTACCCCTTGAGCAATAAATACTTCATATACACAGCATATCCCCACCACTGTTATTCCTTGTTCTTTACAGAGTGTTGCAACAGCTACTAGAAACACAGTCACTGCAATTGGAGTCCACACTGCAAATGAAGACATTAATGAAAACATTCCATCTTACAATAAAGACAAACAATAACATAAATTAACCTAAAAAGTTAAAACTTTGGCTCATGTTAGAACATGCTATGCTCTATAACTTATTCAGTATGCCATTTGTTATCAAAGGGAAGATTACCAGTTTTACTCTACAGAAAATAACATACATGTATCAGTTTTAAAATTGCCTCCCTTAGATTGAACGAACTAAATGAAAGGCAAAAGAATAATCTATGATAGGAAAACAAAAAATGCCGATCTTCCCTAATTCACCAGAACACTTTCTCAAATTGCATGTTTTATAGGGAGTCATGAATCTTGACAAGGTCAGACTGACTTTGGAAGAGGCAGGCCTCCTACATCTCCACTGAAACTCTGCAGCTTACTTGTAACCATCTGAGGTATCTCAGCATACTTCCACTTACTTGCATTAACAGAAGTCAGTACAAAAGTCCCCTACTCTAGATGTTGCAAAACAACTGAAAAAAGTGCTTAAGTCTTGAAGAGGGGAGGAAAAAACCAGGCAATTTATAATGGAAGGTACTATTACATGAGTATCTTTGGGCTGAAGGGTTTCTTGTACACACTTGCTGAATAACCAATACACCCATGTAACCCAAGAGCTCTATTATCAGTGATACAGAAATTAAGTTATGTACGTATTTGTCAATCATTTACCTATGGTATTATCTGGCCCTTTAGATTTTGTATATGACAAAAAAGCAGCTAGAAAAAAGATAGATGATAAAAGCTCTGCTCTGCCCACAACTCCAGTTACCTGAAAAGACAAAGAAGAAAAAAACAAGATTATTCTTCTAGTGACTATTCTAGTACTATAATAGTGCATGACCGATATACTCTCAGGATATGCATAAACAAGATCTGTAAACCAAGCAAAAAAGGCTAAAAAGAGTAAGGCTGCTTTCAGTTCAATCAGTACTGAATTCCACGATGGGATAATACAGGTCCTCGGTGGCCACCTGTAGCTCGTATGTCCCTAAGTATCACCATTGATGAGACAATTGAGAAATGCTGTACTTTCTTTTCTCTTTAGTAACACCAGCCACAAATAGCCTTTGAGGGAGAATTTGGGCATGATAACAACTGCTTTCTTCATAATACTTGGAAGAAGAAACTAGCTTTCTTCAATAGGAGCTTTAAGTGAAGCCTGACAAGAACAGTTCACAGAAATTACTATGGCTATTCATCTCCACAGGAAACTGTTGTATATATACAACCTGCAGACAGTGGCATATAGAAACTACGATTGTTATTTTTGTTCATACCTTTTCTGACTGACTGAACAGAACTGAATCTGAAAGAGGCATTCCCTTGACTGGTGCCATGGCAGCTCTTAGGTGAGCAGTCAAGATTTAAAAATAAATTGATGGCAAGCTCTGTGCAATGGAGTTGCAGAATGACTCAGGCTTTACTACAGGTCTGATGATTTTCTGAATGATAATTTGGTTGGTAATATTAAAATTGCAGGTGTCACCACCTTTGATCGGCCAGAGAGGAATGAATTTTATGAAAATTTGTAGAATCCATAGGGCAGAAGGTTGTTTCAGAATCCCCAATGAAATATAGATTAATTTCCATTTCAGTAGCTGTTTTCAAAAAACATTAAGGTTCAGCCAACAACCAGAGATGGAAGACAGGTCACTATGTTAATGGTTACTGCAGTAGCCACTGTGCTGACCACAGTACCATTTAGGACTGCCTTGCTTCCTTATTTGTCCTCTTTTGTAACGCCTCTGATTACATCCAAAGTAAGCTGGCTGAAAAATGGCATGCTATTCTGAGGTAGACAGTCATATTTAGCTAAGAAAACCTCACAGCTCAATATTTAATTATGATGATGCTGAATACTGACTTTAAGCTGTCTGGACCCAGCTAGAAGTTTTTATTGCTAGGTACATTCTTGGTCAAGCATGATTGATCCAGCACAGCATAAAAAGAGAAAGTAGCTCAATACCCAAGGTCACAGTGTAAAGAAAAGTATTCAAATCTGAATTTTAAATCATGCTCTGGTCCTTCCATTGTCAGTAGCATACATTTACCAAAGAACTCGCTGAATTGTGCATAGACAAAACAAGTTTCACAACTGATAGGACATCAGAGCTTGTGTTAACATTTTGAACAGTATATGGGTGGTTTTTTTTCCAAAATGTCTTAAGAAGCTTCAAGGATTCCTAGTCTGGATCTCAAAATTGTCCAGCGTTAAGACAGAAAATACTAACTTTGTCTGTAGAGCAGTTGAAAGAGATCATTAGTAAAGCAAGTGTGCTGGTACACCTCCACAACCCCAACAAAAGGTTGCCAACAAGAGAGAGATCCTACTTCTGGATACAAAGGTGACTTAAGAGAGAAAATTCCAGCATTCACAAGGCTAGTTGACATCCCGTAGCTGTTAAGGTGGTCAACATACCTCTGGCCAGAACAGTAGCAAAGTAGCTAGAAGGACTGAACTGAGATTCTAAAGACAAGGACAAATGAAAGTATGATGCTGTTATTCAACCCATTTCCTCAAAAGTTCTTCCTCAGAAGATGGCATACTGCCACCGGAAGAGCCCACCTTCCCTCTAAAGTCAAGCAGAAAGTAACTTTCTATTTATCCTGCTCTGCTAACTTCTCCAGGAAAAACCCATTTATCATAAGATAGATAAAGATTTGAAATGTTTATGTATTGCATCTGCTGTTTCAAACTCTTGTGCAGGGGAGCAATAAGTGGGAGACTAACGTGAAGGAATTCAAATCAAATACACTTCGATTATAAAACATACAAAAGGTACCATCAAAATGATATAAAAACTGGGAATGAGACCTATTTTTGAGTTTTCACTGAAGTCTGAATAAGTTAGTCAGCACCCAAGTCCCCAGTTCTAAAACAGAGCTCATTTATTATGCTGTTTTGCCTTTTATACATGTGTACAAGTCTCAACTGCCACCTCTAAGAATCCTTTCTTGGTTGCAGGTTAGGCAGAACTCTCAATGCAAACACGTGAAAGGATAAAATGCACTATTTCTCAAAAGCAGAAAACTTTAATTGAAAAAGGTGGGGGGAGGAAGTATCCAAGTACAACAGCAGGGAAATTCAATTACAATTGCACTTAGATCTCGGGAGTCTCCAAGTGTTTTAAGTACAGCATCAAGTTCTACCAATCACATAGTCTTACAGTGCCCTCATGTGGCTAATATCAGTGATTACACACTTATTACCTAATTGCTTCAAAACTCCGAAATACATTGCCTTACACAATAAGCTTTCATTACACAGTGCTTTGTAGGATTTTTACGATACTTTTTGCTAACTCTGTTGCACAGTACTAAAAGCAACTGTGGTACTGTTATCTCATATGGCATCTGACAACTCAAGCAGGATAAAGGATCATCATATTTGGAATGAAAGTGATAAAATTACATAGGATGATCTAAGCCATGAACTGCGACTGTAAGCCACCAGCAACTTGCTAATGCTCCTGTAATGATACTATCACATTTACTACAGAGGCAAAGACAAACTTTCAAATTTAAAGCATGTTTTTCAAAGAAACAGAAAACCAAATGGAATTAACAAATTATTTTTTAACCCATATTTTACCCAAGATTCTGTAAGGGTTTGCGCTTTCAAGCATAAAAGCAAGCAAAAATTTTTAGGTGTCTTACTTTTGCATTTTTAAACATGCCACTAACTATTTCTAGCAAGGACATACTAGTAGCTCAAATAGCAGTCAATTACAAACCCCATGAACTTAATTTCTATAAAGATTTGCTAAAAATACACAGATGCAGGCTACTGAATTGCTACTGACAGGGATTTGTCTTTAGAGAAGAGAGATGCAAAATCTTTAGCCAAACAAATCAGGACCAAAAAATACAACATAAGGTAAGAGCAAACCCTTAACATTTTTTTCATATCAGAGATATCTCTCCTCCCCGCCCCCCCATTAAAACAAACACCAAAATAAAAGTGGGATAACCCCCCCGAAGAAGCAAAGCTTTTTAAGTATTTTCAGTTTTCTGAAAATCAGCTAATACTCTTAAGAAAAAAGAGACTGAGAATGGGCTTTGCAACATGTCAACTGGAACAGTCAATCTAAGTGGTGCAGAAATAACAGCAGAGAATTCCACAGATCAGCTTTAGCAGTGTTTCTGACAGAAACTCATCTAATGAATGGTGATCACAAGACTCCACTTACTCCACAACATTGTAAACCTCATTGACCATTAAAAACTGTATCATCAGACAGCTTGTATAAATAATGCTTTTCACAGCAGTGAAAAACTCCTTCAGAATCAAAGGAAATGTAAATGAGAGGTGTACATATTTCCTCTTTCATCTATTGGACGTGTTAAGAAATGGAAGGTTCAAACAGAATGGACCTAAGCTGGATGTACAACAGCAACAAAAATCCTAGAAAAAGCCGTGCCAAATAGATATATTGACATAAAAGAAAGTGGACAGAACAGACTTAGTGTGCTTAGTGATTCTGGAAATTAAGAGGTATCCACGGTATTTGCAAAATATGATACCGGATAAATGATCACAGAACACAAATACCTATGTAAGCTAAAGTAACCATCACCATAAACCCCAATGTTCATAGCAGAGACCTAAGTTTTTAAATAACTAAATTATTTTTCAGTAGCTGCATGGAATACCAAACAAGTCCAAGCACTAGAATTTGTCACCTCCACCACTCATTCTAAAGGGCGGAGTAAATACTAGCAAAATCACACACTTATTCCAGTTACAATATATAAACAGATACAAAACCCATGAAAATTAAGGTTAATTAATACAGCTTGAACAAATTAAGTATATCACAGCTATACCTACCGCTTCTGTATGTATTGGGTGCACTGCAAAGAGCAAGGATGCAACTATGCTGCTCCTGTTGTCCAGAAAAAGCTTACAGACCTTGAGGAAGACTACACAAACCACCACATGAAAGACCAGATTTAGGAAGTGGTAAGAAACTGCATTTAACTCGCTGAACAAGTAGTTTAAGCGAAATGTAAGAACTGTAAGGGGACGATAAGATTTATGACTCCTTTCCTAAAAGAAAATAAATAAATCAATCAGTCACCACCAACTTATAAAGGGACTTTTACTCCAAAATACCTTTCTAAACATCTACGTGTACATGATTCTCAGGCATCTACCTTCAAAATAAAGACCTGAAAATCAGTAATACTAAAAAAATAATTAAGAAATAATCTAGTGAATTAAATGAAAACTCAATTTAAAATTAAACACAGAAGTTAATTCTGACTATTTTTCCTACTTCCGCATAGTTTTAATACATTCAAGTATTTTGATTAGTCTGCCATTTCATGTTTTAGATCAGTTATTTTATAAAATAAAAAACTGGTGTGTCCATCTATATGTGTTAGCTACATATTTTTAATATGTCTACCAGTCAGTATGTCTATGTTGCCAGTTACTCCATCTATAAACCCTTTTACTACACTTAACACCATCTTCCTGCTCCAAAATGCATTTGTCAACCCACAGCCTGTTGATATTTTGCTGACTATGTCTGTAAAACAAAGGAAAAAAATCTAAGAAAAAAATGGGGGTTGGGCACAGGGAACCAAATTGCACACACAGACAAAAATACAAGATAAGAAACACAAAAAACACAAGATCGGAAAAAATATTTTAAAAGCCATGAACAAGCAA
The DNA here is from genome assembly GCF_949628215.1 of Phalacrocorax aristotelis. Classification (NCBI taxonomy): domain Eukaryota; kingdom Metazoa; phylum Chordata; class Aves; order Suliformes; family Phalacrocoracidae; genus Phalacrocorax; species Phalacrocorax aristotelis. The sequence goes on from NC_134276.1 coordinate 170,851,965, forward strand.
ATTAATCTGACTTCATTTAGCCAAAATTAACCTGACTTTCAGTTGGTTAAGTGCAAAATCAACACTGAACGAGATGGCTTTCTGCAGCTCCACATGGTTAGGGATTTCTTTGGAGTAAAAACATGTTGAAAAATACTACTTGGAATTTTACTGGGAAGAGTTTAGGAACCCGCTTTCAATGACTACAGGTCTAGATGGCACCTGAAAAAAAGTCTGGAAGCTTTCATTACAGGGTTATATGAAAATTATGTGTCAGTCTTTTTGTAGAGCTAGCAATTAGTATCTCTCAAGGAACTAACCCTGTATGTTATGGACATAAGAGAAGATTACAAGGCAGAATGCCTTTATAGGCAAAAAATTATGTCAAGAATTTTTATTCATTTGCTCAGCAATGGCACCATGAGTAACTTTCTGAACTATATGTAAATCCTTTAGCCATTGTCATTTAATGATGTTTATCAACAACTTCAATGCCGAGGCAGCTTTTCAGATAAAAACATAGCCATTCTACATGGGCTAAAAACCAAATACTCTGAATTCACATAAACATACTTATTCAAATAAATTTAATAGTTTCAACACCCATTCTCTAACTCCTAGCTTTGTTGTTTAAGAGTTTCATCTTTCCTTCCAGACTGCAACGAGAAATAAATATCCGTGCATGTCAATGTCTACCTTTTGCAGGAGGATAAGGGAAAATGGTCAGAGTTGTCTGATTTCAATATTGGAATTAGATACCACACAGCATCTTGAAGTGTGATATACGACTTCATTTTCTTATAGGTTCTTTTATTGAACAAAGGGAAAAAATATAAGCAACACCTGTTCCTGATCTTACAGAACAAACCACTAGCACTACCACAATCCATCAGAAACAAACTATTCTGTTAAAACCACATTAGGGACAAAAAGTGTAAAAACTCTCTGCAAGGTTTTTTTCCGTTTCCTAAATGCCTCAGTGTTTCACAAACAGTTTACCTCAGACATCGGAGTGCCCCAGAAGTCATTCTGAAACAGATTTTTTAACGGAGTAGAAGGATGCAAATCTTTATTGTCCAAAATTGCTGAAACATCATCAAAAACAAAGCCACAAAAGAGACTGTTCCAGTAGCAGGCTGCCACCACACCAACTATTAGTGCTGCTTCCTTCAGGCTTACATCAGCCATCTTCTCTAAGAGTTTTCATGGACAAAAGCTGAAATACATGGACAGAATCTTGAGTAGCTTTACTCATTAAAAACTCAACTTTATAAATAAAGTCAAATTAAGACACCCAATATTTCAGAAGTTAATGACACTACATACCTAAAAATCAGGATAGAAAGCTTTCCTCAAATCTTACACAATTTAGTGTTTAAAAGAAGTACTCTCATTAGAAAGTCTACCCCTGAAAAGCCCTCACACAAGCTGGATACACTGCGACATTTCCTGTTTTATTAAAAAAAGATTGATGATAAATTTTAATGAAGTTTTTAGCAGACAGCTATGCAGTTCAAATGAATGCTGCAAACTGGAGAATTATGAAAATTAAGTTGTCTAGAACCTTGAGTAACTTAACATACTAACAAAGAATACTAAGTTATCAACAAGGCAGTGTGTTAATTATTTGTGGTTTTAGGTTTAAAGGTGTTTCTCAAAATATTTCAAAAACAATTAAAAAAATAAATTTCAAATGCTTTGAAGAACAAACAGGAGACTTGAAGAACTTCATAAATATAGATGCTCAAGAACAGGTAAAGAAGGACATTAATAATAACAAAAAGTTTAACTTACCATCGAAGCTTATACTTTGCTTATTTTTTTTTATTCTTCATAAAAGTTCATGAAAAGGTTGGTTTTTTTCTCAACTCTGCCCGTTACTCCAATGCCACTGAATGTTCATGAAAGTCCTGTCTACAGAAAGATAGCATACAAAAAAGACACCACAAATGAACTTTATCGTACATCATTTTCTCTCATCTTGCATGAACTTCCTAAGCCCTAGAAACTATTAAAGAGCAGTTTTATGATTACTGAAAGAATAATATATGGATAACCCAATCAAAAGGTGCAACTCCTATGTATTGGGTTGTTCGAAAACACTGTTCTGCCTTGGAAGAATAAGAAGGTAACTAGAGGTCAAAGGCATTCCTTTTGACCACTAGTTGACACAGCATGGTTTACTGTCAATTGTTGGGACCAAAGATATTAAAAAGCTACAGACAGTTGAACACTGATTTAGTTTTGAGGAAAAGCAGAGATGACTGAACAAAAACATACAGCATTTTCCCCAAAACTAGAGAGTGTTAAACCTAAGGATAAAACAGCTAATATTAGCCAGGTAATGTGGATCCATAAATATGTAAGAACACCAGTCTGTTGGGGTTCACACATTGAAGCTGATGAGTTATTTGGAAGCTATAGTCTGTTTTATTGCCTTTAGCCCTGAAATGCTTGTGATTTTTTTTTTGCTTTGGTTTGTTCGGTTTTTTAACTGTGTTTAGGTTTAAGTACACTATCCTCTAAAAACAGGCCATAGAGATCTCTCACCCAGATAGGTAATCTCAGTTGTGGTTTGCAGCCTGGGCCTGAGAGCAGAACAATCCCCTTTCACAACTAGTGGTAAAGGAGCAGTGCTACGGGAAAGAATTCATGTGCAACAAGATGCAGGTGCAGCTAAAATAAAACCAGGACAAAGATCATTTAAAAGAAATCAAACCAATCCATTTGGTGTTACTCACATAATGGCAGTGCAGGTTCTTTCTTCTTTTGTAGTGCTTGGAGCACTGGCTTCAAGCAAGAAAGAGCCTTCTTTCAAAGCTGCTACCGCCTTTGTAAAAAAAAAAACCAACAAAAACCAAAAACCAAAACCAACCAATGTTAAGTGTTAAAGGATGCTACTACATCTTTTTGCCTGGCTGGATCAGAGTACATTAAAATACTAAGCCAAGATTAAGTTCAAACATATTTATGGTCTTCTTGGCAGCCAGAGGAATCTTATTAAAAAAACCAAAACATAGCATACTACAGGAATACATGAAAAGACACCCCGCTTTTGTACTTCAACTCACCAAAGTGTCTTAGTCGTGTCTCCCCCAAAAGAATGTGGAGGAGAAGAAACTGCCCTTGTCACCCAACTAGAAACAGTGTCTGAAATTCCTTGTTTGCAACAGCTTCTGAACAGTTTCTTCTACTTCTTAAAGTTTGCTAGTTCTACTGAAAAGCAGTGACATCTGAAAAGGAGCTACAATGAACATATAATGACTTTCCAACATACAAGCCTGTAAGCCTGTATTTTTAAATACCATGTTCCAAAAATTAATGGGATAAGATAATATTGCCACGCAGAACCAAACATAAGGTTTATTTAAATTCACCCTTTAAGAAAAAGCATGGCAAGGTGAGTAGGTTTTTGGTGAATTGAGGCTTCTTTATTAACAATGTAAGTTTACTGTATTGGTTGAAGCAGCAAGCCCTTGCAAGACACTGCTTTGTAAAGGAGTAACTCTGAGGAAATTCCTTAACAACTCTATTTCAGAAAGAGCTACTGCTACCCAACAATAAAAAAAGACAATAGATTCCTAAGTATAGCCTCCTATCAAAAGGAAAAGCTTAACCAACCATAATTGCTAGCTCCTCAACTACTTTTTGTAGTTTTTACCTTTCTTTTCCCTAAATAGAATATATGTCAAGACAGCTACTTTACTTATCCCTTATTCCTAGCTAATTTTGATGCTTTCACAAGCCTTTCTTTTTGCTCTGAATTTCTAGTATTTCTTCCACCCAGACCTCTAACTTTACACCATTACTGACCATGCTGTTCCCTGACAGAGCTACATTTACCTACATTCCGACTGTAGGGAAAATACTGTTTTCATTTGAATGAAAGGGAACTCTTAGGTATAAAGAAATTAAGATTTTAGCTACACCCGAAGTCAGGTTTAAGTGGCTAGCAGACCATAAGAGAAACCTGCTTGAGAACTCCAGGAAAAATTCACCTTTAACAACACAATTTTATAATTTGGAATTTGCCCTCTCCTTTACATGCATATTTCAATCACCGATATGACTGCAAATACATGGCTATAATTTGGTCTTTCAAGACAAGTATATAAGCCACAGACACTCCAGGCAGTTCTGAACAGCTTACTAAATTTATTCTAACGAATGAACATATGCAACAAAATGTATTGTTCTGGTTTTAGCAGCAAGTCACACAACACACTGTTTGAACTGTGCCAAACTTGGCAACCTCAAATGCATCACACTGTACCCTCCCAAATTTTTGTTGTGTGCAAAAGCACTAGTAGGTCTTGGCAACAGACAGGCATAATGGAAATCCGGGAGAGCCCCCATTTTCCAGCAATCTACCTCCAGGGCAAGCACAGAGAAAAATGGGAAATTCAAGGCCATGTACAATCCGAAGATTACACAAAACTGTAGCACAGTTACTTTATCACTTCTGACTTGCATTCTGGCATTCTAAGGTCTTACTTTCCTGAAATATTCTGTAAAGATACATAAAGTTAGGAAAATAACTTTTTCCACCTGGTCTGATTACAAGGTAGTTTAATGTTCTTGCTGAATTAAAGCATGAATATATAAGAGATGTTTCTGCAGTCCTTTACGTTAGCATAAGAAGACAGATTTTGAGGAAGGCTCACCATCAGAACTACTACTTCCTATCTACTACCATAGCTGGGTTCACCACCAAACTCCAAGCTTCCAACCTGGAATCATCGTCAATGTTTTGAGAATGCAAGACCGAAACAGAGAGGGGCTTATAAAAGCTAATCTGTACTGGGTAAGCCAGGCAAAAGTATGTCTGCCATTAATCTCAGTGGAAAACATCAATTACTATTTGGCAGCCAAAACTCTTTTCACGTCAACTAATCTGCTGTAAGTTTGATGTTGGAAAGTAAGAAGCCATATAAGGAGTATGCAAAACCGAGAACCTCATAGATCACAGATATGCAAGAGGCTGCTGAAACCTTGGTATGATCAGGCTCCTCAAGTGAGTCATGGTGAATGCATATGTTCCCTTTTTTGCCCAACAGACATGTTGAAATTTGCTATCAACCCACATATAGTTTTGCAAGTAGCAGTACCTCAGCACTCCCAGTGACGGGTGTAGTGATAAATACCTGTAAAACACACTGCTTAACAACTTGTTTGTTAATACAGGCTTGCTGTGATGGAGAACAACATCACTGACTGCTCCAACTTGTGTAAACAGATTGACTGTCCCTTAAGTTACTTTTTCATCTCTCCTACCCACTACTTTCACAGCTTGTAAGATTGCCCATTAGATGCCTTAACTACCCCTTGGCTTGCATACCAGTTCGTGGTCTATGGAACACCCACAGAGCCCCCATTTGGCTGGATGAAATCAGGAAAGACACATACTTTATTACCAAGATCTCTGTTGGATGTTTTAATTTACAACAATAGCTGAACATGTAATGAAGAATATACAGCTGAAAACAATAAGCAGCAAGATAAGCCTTGCAAGACAAACTGCACGATGGTGAGAGTCGACTGTGGAAAGCAGAATGCCCAAGCTGCACAAAACACCTGACTGTTAGTCTAATTTTCTTAAAGCTGTTTGTCACAGAAATCTGCATTTTGCACTGTACTGTTTTCATGCAAGTACAAAGACATTAAGTGGAAAGGATGGACAAGAAGCAGAGCTTCTAAGGTATGTAGTTTTCCTCTTCAAAATTGTTGAGAACCCTCTACGAGTTCATCCAGTCATCTCCTTCAAGAATTACAGACAATGGTAAGACATAACAAAGAAAAAAAAAAGCCCACATAACCCCGAAAAAAACAAACCCAAAATTCTTTTCTAAAAGTAGGAAAACAAAATATTTCTTTACCATCACTACCAAATCCATGACACTACAGACAGTTTAGCACCGCATCCTGCAAAATAATAGTAGTCTACACAAAAAATTCAACACAAAAAATCTATAATGATGCTCTAAGAGTATCCTCAGTTGGGATATCTGGGAGTGTAGGAGCCATTTTCTGCCCATATGAATTTAGGAAAAAATATGAAGGATTACAGCTGCAATCCCTAAATATGCAACAGTTATTCAGCATTCCACCATTTGCCATCACATAATAAACATGCTATCTGGCACCCTACATCAACAACAGCCCCTTGCAGGAGTGAATGTATTTGTGTTGATTAGACACATCTTAATACCTAACTTCAGAAACTTACACATTTAAAAATTTTTCTTCTGCTGGGTAATGGCACTTGCCTCTTTTATGCCCTGAAGGCCCCTAACGACAACTTCTGTTTCGATAAAGCCTACTTCAAAGAAAATGTTCTATGCGAGTCACTTTTTTCTTCTTTAGGAAAAAAGAAAGGGGTAGTGGCAGTAATAGAGAATTTGAAAAACATGGCACTTCTGCATGGGAAAAAGCTTGTACAATCGACCTAATCCCTATGAGGATTCCCACAGAAGCTGACAAGAACAAATGTGATTATTAAAATTCATCTCAAACAGGTGTCCCAATTGCAAAGTTTCAACCTGTTCCAGTTTTTCTATGAAAGTTCTTACTACTCCTGAAAATACAGAGCGTAATTGACATGTTATTGATATTTGCAGCTTTTGATAGAGTCAATATTTTGAAAGTCAGTTCAAGTTGTCAGGAAACTTTTCACCCTATTCACTGTCCATAACAGAATATTACTATAGTCTAAAGATAGAATTTTTTAAATCTATCTCATATTTGGAGAATATTTTCATTCACACTTTATTAAATATTCATACATTTTATAAATACACCTGACGCTTTTCAGCCATACAGAGATGCTAACATTTTCAATCATAATCAAACTGCAGCTGTTTTCTGGAAATGACAACGTAAGCATCAGTGAGGCAACAGAGTCTGTAACTCCACAGAGTCACTTTGATAAACAGCACCTTGTATGTGCAGTGAGAAGCATAATTACTACGTAAATCTCAAGGAACTTAATTTTGTGTTATATTAATTAGGATGCTGGAAAACAAAAACCAGGCAATTTGCATATGGATCAGGCAGTTTCTTGAAAATCTCTGAAAACAAACTAATGAGCGTTTATGCACATGCTTAAACCATAAAACATGTGCCTCCCACTCTCCTGTTTGGAGCTATAAAGCCAGTGACCAGATGGACATACACAAAGAAGCTACCAAATAGTCGTGCATCTCCTTTACTCTGGAGACATGTACTTTGATAACCATTGAGGTCCTGAACTGTTCAAAACATATTTATAGTTTACACGGTAAACCATCAAATTACCAAAGTCGGAAGAAAAAAAAGACGTGTTAAAACCACTCCTAGATTTACTTTTATTTTTAAACAGGTGAGCAAAAAGTTAATCTAAGAGTTGGTGGCTGAACTGATGAATATTGTCAGAGATATATATATACACAATGTGTTACCAAACTGAGTAGTATATTAACTCAAAAATAGCATTTTAGTTCAGCTTCTGAAGCTCTGCTCATGTCCTAATTTGTCTTGCCTACTTGCTACCCTTTCTGTATTTTTATTTTTGGCTAACTTGAATATTCTTTCTGCTGACTTGATACGATTGTTTAATGACAGAAAGAGATCATAATTTTGTTTCTGTTGCAGCAGAACTAACTCAGTATATTTTAGGGTACTCTGGTAGAAACAAGTCTCAAAACATAAACCAATTTAAAAATGGGTGAGATGAAGACACAGGTTTAGCTGGTGGTTTAGTTAAAATTTGTTCACTGGTGCAGCAGTCAGTTGAAATACAAGCCACATAGGTATGGTTTGTATTTTAAGGTATTTCATACCTTATGAGATTAACAGAATCTCATACTTCGAAGTCAAGCCTTTGGGGGGGCGTGGGGGGTTGCTGGTTTTTTCTTCTCCTCATATGACACTGATGCAAAAATACTGTCTCTAAAATAATGCTGATCAAACAAATCAATACTCAGTGTTCTAGAAGTATCACAGCAGAAACTGTATATTTGTTAACTTCAAAGAATAACCAAACAAAAGCTACATGGGTGGCATGAGCTGAAAAGACAGCCTTTAGACTCTGCTATGCATGTCCTTATTTAGTATGCTTGGTCTGTACATGACTTCTTGTGGTACTTTTAATAACATTCCGTTAGATCTTTCATATTGCAGTTTTTGTATTAGGTTTTTGAAATGGCACACTCTTTTCAGAACTGTGGTTTAACATGGATGCCTAACTCTTCTATCAGGGTAGGTCAAGCTGTGTACTATGGGGCTAAAATATTCTTTGTCTCCAGAACCACAAGCATTTATTCCCACCAAAAGAAGACCCACTGACACAAAGTTTGTCACATGATTAAATGTGACACAGAACAAAAGAAAAACTAATTCACTTGCTCTAAGTTATTCTGTATTTTGAACCTTTTCTAATTTTGTGTGGGGTTAATACTTCCATTCTTTTCACTCTTTTTTTTTCCCTTTCGGAAGTTTTCATGCCCACCTCAAAATCTCCTTTAGTTCTGCATCAATCTTCTTTACTAGCTGCAGTACATAATTATAACCTAGATATCCACAGGGGGATTCATTACCTGAAAGCTCATCTTGCAGCAAGGCAGCATTATTCTCTGTGGATCACCTGCTCCGACCTATAAAAGTACCCCTACTAAAAAAATCCTTGCTTTACACTTCACCATAATTTTTAATTTTAGAAACATTTCCCATTTATGAAATATAATCCTAACTAAATTTGCTTTTCTTACCCAATATGGAGCTGTAATTAACCAATTTCTGTCTGAGATATAAAGTCTTTACTTTCAATCAAGAGTTATGCCATGACTGGACCGAGTTACATAACTATAAGGTTCACCAAGCATCTCGTGTCTTGCTGGCCTTCAATAAATATCACCACTAATCAAGAGACAGCAAAGAAAAAGAAAACTATGAATAATCTATAAAAAGGCAAGAGTCCAACGATGACATTATGAATTTTCTCCTTCCGTTAAGAAATTAAAAAAAAAAATCTTACAGCTCTCCACAACTGCTGAATGAACACAAAGATATACACACGCCTCAAACGGCTCCTGATTTTCCTTTTTTATTTGAAAAGACGTGTTCACAGCTATTTAGCTAGAACACAGGACCCCAGACCTCCTGGCCGATCAGATCCCTACCACCGCCCAGACTTCCTCGCTGGCCACCGGCACCCAATGGACCCGAGCCGTCTATAGACACGATCTTTTCCCGTACCGCTCCGCAAGCTGCGCGGGCCCGGGCCCACACCTACGCGGACAGCGCCGCAGCCCCCCGACCACGCAGGAACGAGCCCACTGCCCCGGGGCGAGGCAGGAGACCTGAGGCAGGGGACCTGAGGCCGGGGGGAGCCGGGCAAGCGGCCGCCGCCAGGAAGGCCAGGCAAGGTAGCAGGCCGAGCCGGGCCGCCCGGCCGGGCCCCAATCATGCGGCGCGCAAGCCTGACCGGGGACCGAGGCTGCGCCGCAGCCCAGCGCTCCACAGGCACGGAGGGCTTACGGAGGAGGCCCGGCAGACACGGCCGGGGGAGCAAGGACCACCCGCCGCTGCGGGCAGCAGCTAGGCTAGGCCAGACTGGACCGGCCCCTCCCGCCCCTCAAATCCCGTCTGTGGGGGAACGGTCCCCAGCCCGCCGCTGCCCGCCCTACCTGAGGGATAGCGGAGAAAGCGGCCTCACCGGCGGCACCACCACCCGCTCCGCTGCCGCCGCCACCCTCGGCCAGCAGAGGCTGCCGGGAACCCGCCCCCTGCCCGGGGCGGCAGGCCCCGAAGCACGCCGGGAGCGGAGGTCCCGGAGGAGCCGCGCGGCACGCTGGGACAGGCGGCCCGCCGGCGGCGGCTCAGCCCCAGTGGAACGGTTCGCCCGAGCGGGATCGCGCCGCCCTGCGCCGCGCCCGCCTCCCCGCTGCGCGGCTGTGCGGTACCCGGGGATCGGGAGTGCCCGGCGGGCACCGCGGGGCCCACGCGCCCACGAGTATCCGGGTCCCCGGGAGCGGAGCCGGCGGGACAGTTTGATGGCGTCGCCTAGCAGCGGCAGTCCTCGGGGAGCGGTGAGGCCAAGGGGACGGCGATGCCCGCCGGCCGCGGCGCTGCTCTGACGAAGGAGGCCGGGATCGCTGCGTAGCGGGGCTGGGCGGGGCGGCGGGTCCCAGGCGGAGGCGCCCAGGCGCGGGCGTCGTGGCCCCGCGGTGCCTGGGGGAGGTTGCGGCCCGCCGTGGCGGCTCTCGACTGATGCCTCCTCAGCTCTGCCCTGCTATGGGGACAGATGGACACAAAATAAGGCGATTTGTTAGAGTCAGATGACATGGCGGCAAAATTGTCTCTCAGCAGCGTCCTGGAGCGATCGCCGTTGGTCACTGTATCGTTCCCAGGGCTGGGATATACAAATTGGAAGAAAATAGGAACCTGGCACAAGATCCCATTTTGATTGTGGCTTTGTAGTTAAGATCTAGTGCTCTGTAGAGCTGATGGATGAGCTAGTTTGGGTAACGTAATTTGAGAATGAGAAGTAGCTTAAGCGGTGTTAGTCCCTGTAAACTAATAAGGAGTTAGCAGAGCACATCTCGCACACGGCTATGCGGCTTCTTGGTGTTCAGTCTTGCTCAAGTATACATGGCTCAGTGCTACACGTTGTACACAGCTTTATGGAAAAAGAACTGCTATTCCTGCTACTGCTTAATCTCACTGTGATGATAAGGTATCTTGCATGGTAGTTTAACTGCCTCTTCACATGGTTTCTTGTAGGCAGCACAGAACATTATTGTTGTTCCGACAATACTCAGACGTGCCCACCAGACCTCCTTTTCTATCTGCCCTTGCTGAACTTTGTAGCATCTGGCCATTTTACATATGTTTGATTCCTTCAGTAAGTCGAGAAGATCTTGTGACATCTAATGCCAAATGCACATCTATTTCACACTTCTAGTAGAATCATGATCTCAGTGTCTCACCACACAGATCATCTGTCCACTAAAAGCGCAGGTTCTAGTTGAGGGCAAGGGGTCAGCTAAATTCTATGATAGAAAACTCTTCAGTTAAATAAGTTCTCTCTTATTGTCCTTTGGTACATACATACTGCGGAACATACTACGTGCTTAGGTTGTGCCCCCACACCTTACTATATAGGTGGTCTCCCAACAAGTTGGATTATTTTCTTTATGTACAGATATCTCTCCTTTTGGGTTAAATTTTAGGACTGATACTTTCTTAAGACATTATTTTATGAGTTAAGAGAAAAAGAGATTTGAAAGGTGGAAGGTAGGAAAAGATTGACAGTAGTAGGGTTGTGTATTTGCTTTCAGAATAGTTTTGGTTGTTGTGCATTTCATACCCATAACTGCTGCATCTCATTTTAAAAGAAAAAATTATGTTTTTTTTTTAAAAAACAACCCTTAAACAAGTATGTCAATGGAATCAAGTGGTATTCAAGTAACTGAAGAAGTAGGAGTGCCAAGATCAGCATGCACCTACATGTGATTTTCTCATATTTTCCTTTGCCATCTACAACAAAGCAGAAAAGCAAAAACGTGTATGTGATATCCTGACGAAGTCATAGAATATATGGAATGCATGTTTTCTGAAACATTTGGCAAACACTGAAGAAATGGTAAATGTAGGGGACCTCTCAAGTAGTTCACTTATTCAGGAAAGATGAGGAAAGGTTGATCTTTATGCTCTCTTAAGCATACAGATGGATTTCAGAGTCTTACAGCTCTTTCAGACTGCTTAGGCACATTTTTTGGGCACATAATACCAGTTAGTCATTCATTAAGGAAGGAAGTTCAGTTGTTGAGTCTTTAAACTGCTGAATGATGAACAGGGTGCCTGATGGAACAGATCTCAAAATATCATGCTTAGCATAGGACATTATTACGGTTATTGTTTGAGCTTGATTTTTTTTCTGTGAAATATATATCCTTGCTGTATCATTAGTTTTTTGAATAAAAATGGATTTAATATTCTAGTTAGTTTTATTTCTTTCTTAATTTTCATAGCCATTTATGCCATATTCATAATTTAGGACAATAAGTAGATTAAAAAATGTTCTGTTTGAAACTTGGCAGAATCTGATTTTTGAAATTTTGGTAATAAAGGCAAGAGACATCTCCAGAGAACAGAATAACCCAAGACTTCCAATCCCTTCTGCCTTTTTCAGATACTGCGTTGACTTTCAGATATATGAGAAGTCACTGTGGTCTGCAGCATCCGGCAGGTAAGCAGTAGAACAAAACTTTCTGATCAGATTTTTGTCAGTTTCCAGATTGTTTACTGTCCTGTATAAATTCAAGTATTCTAATCAAAAGGAAAGGATATTTTATACAAGAGTTTAAGGTATTAGAAATGAATGTCAAGAAATGGATGCTCATAGATTCAAACTAAAGCAGGTGTTGCTTGTGTTTTAAGTATTAAAAATAATGAATTTGTGACTGTAAGGAGATGCTTATCTTGTGAGGGCTGGTTCAAATGGCATCCATTTGTGTTTATTCCTTAACATAAAAATACCACATTGAGAGGTGGGGAGGAAAAGAAGGATATTAAAGTTAAAATAGAGGTTTCTTATGTGTCCTGATCTTCACTGTTAGTGTCACAAATTCATTGAATCAGCATGATGTAATTTTTCACTTAAAAACGGTTTTACTATAATCTCCTTGTTTACAGTAGACCAAAATGTGAATGCAGTGTTAACCAGTGTAACAAAATCAATACAGTTTTAAAATCATCTTGTGTGATTCAGTGGCCAGCCTCCTTTACATGATTTGACGTAAACTGACTGGCGCCGATAATGTCCGATAATTGTTATTTACGTTTTTGTGCCAGGAAAAATTATAAATTCAGCATGGCACCCATTTTAGATTGGAAGAAGCTTATGAAAGTTGATCCAGATGCTCTGCCTCATCAAGAGGAGCTAGCAGACAGATTGCTGGAGACCATGTCCAAGGTACTCAAGGGGAAAACCGAACGTAAGGGTTTTGTTATGCATTCTTCCCTAAACTGCCTCTGGTCCTTCGTGTACATCAATGGTTTATTTTGTGGATTTCATTGATATTTGGATATAAAGACTGTTGTCTCTTTCCTTAGGTTGATGGGAAAGACTTAAAAACTGAAACTCCAGAACAACTGATACACCTTTTTAAAATTACTCAGTCGCTAATGAAGGTTTGTATTAATGTCACTTTCTACGATTCTGCAGGTGCATTTGTTTATTTTTTGTTTAAATGAAAGCATCATTACTCTTTTTTTCCTTTTCCTTCATTTAACACACTGGTTACTCCTAAGAGCATTTTTATGCTAAATGTGTGCTTGCACCACACCAGAGTATCTGCTTGTAGCTGTTGGGATTATGGCGTGTAGCAGTGGGAAGTGAATGGGGCTAACATAGTTATACGGTTGAGGAACTTTAGTTTTATACATGGAAAATGCAAACAAATATCTCAAAAACTGATTAGACATTGTAAGTTATTGGTAATGATTTAACTTTAATAGAAGTTTTTGTGGTAGGTTGATGTTTTAGAGTAAATAAAAATGTCACCATAAATGAAGAAACACTGCCATCCTAAAACTGATCCTATAAATCTATCATACTTTCTTGTATTTACTCATAAATGTACTGAAAGCAAGAAATAACAGCAGCATGCATTAGCACATGGGTTTTAGAGAGGCTTTTTTACTGTTTTTAATTCTCAGGGGTATGCTTTTGAATGTAGAATGCCCTGTAGAATAAATTACTAAAGAAGATACTTCAACAATTTGAACTTCTTACTTGTTAGCATGAGAAGAAATGGGAGTGGTTTCATTTGTTTAAAGAGAGAAAATTGATGTTCGTTTGTAAATGTTTTCATCATTTTAAACATGAGGTCTGTGGAACAATCTTTTAATTTACATTAGTGGTAAATATTTCTTCTTTGTTTACTATACTTCTTTCCCAGATGAAAGCTCAAGAAGTAGAGCTGGCTCTAGAAGAAGTTGAAAAAGCTGGGGAAGAGCAAGCCAAATGTGGTAAGCAAGCCTTTTTATGCTGTTCCTAAGTGATTTGTTAAATGTAATTTTTAGGGTTTTTTCTGTAAGTTTAGGGAACTGAATAAAATACCAACTGCACTGAAGTCAGTTGCTTCCATGAAGCCAAATACTTAAAGATTAAGGTTAACCATTGTTGTTTTATGTACTTTTTACCTTGTTGGGTAATTCACTATATCTCTTCTATTTTAACAGAAAATCAATTTAAAACAAAGGTGATGAAACTTCAAAACGAATTAGAGGTATGTTTTAAAATTCTGTTAGTTTATAGAGTGCTGTTTGGTGGTGTTTCTTTACTGGATTTTTTAGACTTGTATTGCAATCTAGTAAAGAAATGTAATAGCCCTACATTTTAGCTAAAACTTTTTATTGGCTTTTGAACATTAACCAGCCTCAGGTTTGCAAAGAGCTGGAGGTACAATAAATTTTTTTATACTTTAATAAATCCCATTTATTTTTAGAGATTTCTTTTGTTGAAAGAAGCTAGTGATCCCTTCCTGTTGTTTTTTCTCAACATTAGGCATGTTAGTCTTAGCATCTGCCTTTTTTGTTTTAGTTCTTTCTATTTTGAAGAACTGTACTAAATTTATGTTATTTTAATTCTCTTAAGATGGCACAAAGATCTGCTGGTGGTCGTGACACTCGTTTTTTGCGTGATGAGATCCGCCAACTGGAAAAACAATTAGAGCAAAAAGAGAGACAGTTAACAGATATAGAAAAAGAATTGGAAAAAGAGAAGAAAGTGAATGAACAGGTAAGAAGGACTTCAGCCTGACATCTTTAAAAGCTGTTCTGACCCATCTTTTCTTTTGATGTTCTGAAAAAAGCCTCTGAAATTAAAAAAAAACATTGATGAAATTGGACTGCTGTGCATGCATTTTCGGCTTTGTTTCTGGACTTCTTTGTTTTCATAGTTTGTGGTGTTAGTGGTACATATAAAGGTTTTCCATCCTGTTACAGATTGCTCTTCGAAATGAAGATGCTGAAAATGAAAACATCAAATTAAGGAGAGAGGTTAGTAAAGAATTATTGCTGATTTACTGTATTTTTAACTTCATTTATAAATATATTATTAGCTTTCTGTATTTATAATCTTTGGCATGATGTCTAATTCTGTTTTAGAACATTTCCTGGTTACTGGTACAAAGAGAATATGGAATTTTAATCACATTTAGCAAATATATAGTACATCTGCTCCAGTAAAACTTAGTTAATTGATATCAGGAGGCGTCTACCTTTGAATTTACATAGTACTACTGTGCATTAATTTTGTCTGGATTTTGTGTTTTGAATTTTTAGTATTTTTCTTAAATGCTATTGGCAAATAAATTTGGTAGATATTAGACAGGATTCAGTTTATGCTAGCTGCTTTTGCTAAGATTGATTGGTTAAAATAAAATTACAAAAAGTCAAAAGTTAATATAACAATAAATGCAAAGATAGAGTTAACATTATTACTATAATTTTTTTAAATCATTCTCCTGAAACACTTTTTCTAGCTGATTTTAGGAAAAAAATGCATGTTTTATAGCATTTAATACCTGTAGTCTTGGCCTCTGAGACAATAAAACAGATAGCAAAAGTTAAATTAACGTCCTGGGGGGAGACCTTGAGAATCATTGCTCACGATGCCCATTTATGTGTGCGTATGTATGTACATGCATGCACAGGTAAATAGAAAACTCTGTTTTGTCTCTATATTGATTCCTATTTAGTCTTCCTAAAGCAAAGACAATTTCTAATATTTTTTATGCTTTGTTCTCTTGGTCTTGTTCTCTCCTTTTTAATCCGAAGAAAAAACACATAAAGAAAAAGGTGAGGCTTCTAAGTTTTTTAAAAGCAGACTGTAGGAATTTGGATGGCTTTTGACTGTCTTAGCTCTTTGTGTTAGCTTGGTAGAAAAGCAACAACTTTATCTTCAACTCTTCAAAATAGATTTAAGTTTGGATTGCCTTCTCTGCAGAATGAACAATTGCGTCAGGATGTAGTCGACTATCAGAGGCAAATAGATTCTCAAAAAGAAGCAATTCTGTCACGAAGAGGAGAGGATTCTGATTACAGATCACAGTTGTCAAGAAAGAACTTTGAGCTTGTCCAGTATTTGGATGAAATTCAGGTAAAATCTATGCATGCTATTGAGTGTTTATTAGAGTGTTACTGACAATAGTGTTTTTCACAAAGCTATGTCAATTTACAGATTAGGTCACGTGCAGTAAGGGAATTCGTAATGCATTTGTGTTCTGTGATGCATATATTCTGCATCTGTGAATCTGGCAGGGTTAATGAAGTTACTGGCAGTGGGAGATGTGTCTTATTTGCTGTTAGGATTTGTTGAAATTGATGATCTAGAGGTGAAATACTGTCTTTTGTGCTAATTTCCTGTAAGACTTTCAAGTCTTACATTTAAGGTAGCTACCAGTTAGTGCTTATGCAGGTATTAAGATGTGCACTTTTTAAAAGCAGCTTTTTAAAAAAATTTTGCAGAATTTGAGTGAAGCTAATGAGAAGTTAGACATTCAAAACCAAGAAATGAGGAAGAATCTTGAGGAATCAGTGCAAGAAATGGAGAAGATGACTGATGAATACAACAAAATGAAACTAATTGTGCAACAATCTGATATTGTTATGGATCAGTTAAGAAAAGAGAAAGAACAGTACAAATTTCAAGTAAGAAATGACTCTTACATTATTGAATGTAATTATTTTTTAGGTTTATATTGTACTTTTATATTTCAATTTAAACACATTTAACACATCCAGCTAAAAACACATGCTCTGCAGAAATAACACTCCAAATTAGTGTGATCTTTAAATTTGGTGGATATTTTAAAACTTAGCTGCAGATCACAGCATTTTTTTATAGAAAATGTTAGTCACACTCTGTTGTTAGGAGTCACGACCTTTCTTGCTTGTAATGCTAACCTGTTAAATTGTATGTATATGATGTAGTGTTTTTGTACACATACGTTGGTTAAGCAAAATGTTTTTGTCATACAATGTTCATCCAAATGGCATTTCTAGGTTCAGGAGCTTTCAGACCAGCTGAAAGCAAAGATTGAGGAAGATGATCCACTCATGGCAGCTGTAAATGAAAAAGTTGAGGAATGGAAGGTATGTTTTAATACTTTTAAAATTATTTTTAGGAATTATTTCAAGTGTTCTGATGGTATTTTATATTCTTTGCAGAAAATCTTAGCTTCAAAAGACGATGAACTCCTGGAGTATCAGCAAACATTGTTTAACTTGAAAGAGAAAATGAAAATGTCCGAACTTGATGTAGGCAGAAACAGTATACTGGCCCTTCAGCAGGTACAGTCTGGGTGAGAAATTACACACATAGAAATTACCATTCACAAAATATGCTAGTGACCAAATAATTATTTGGTCTTTCAGTTTGAAATACCAGAATATGTATTACTTATGTTTGACAATTATGAGACGGATTGATTCATTTCACTACAAAGTTAGCTTAATAGGCAATGCACAAAGGGAACTTCTCTTGCTGTATGCATGAACTGAGCTCTTGGTGGTTGGTTCTGTTACTTTCATGTTCATATATTTTCTATTAGTAGAGTAATTGCTTTAACATCTTAAGCATTCATAATTTCCTGTTTTTAAATTATAGCTTAGTTTCTGTCCTCTAAATTTGTTAATGTGGAAGGAAGAGTGTTACCTAGTGTTTAATTTCCAGTGTTCCTTTGTCTACCTGATGCCATACTATTAAGGCTGTGGTTAAGTCCATGATAGATGTAGCTGAATTTAAGTATCTCTCATATTCATGCACAATTATAGTTCTTTATGATTTTGGATTTCCCCACTTTCTTGAAAAACATAAAAAGAATAAATAAATAATGTGGCCCATTAGGAACGCTGAAATATACATTATGGAAAGTGTACTGTATGATACCAGGATGATTTCCTGCCTTGCTTTGTTTTTCAAATGAGTCAGACATTTGTGCTATGTGTTGGGCCCTTGTAGACTAAGCAGCGTGGTGAGATATATTTATGCAGTCTCCAGAACTAGGAACAGATAGCTTCTCGGGAGCAAAAAATCTTCAGTACAAATCAGCCTCTGATGATCAGAAGAGGAAGGCAGCTGAAAGCCACTTTGATAAGCAGTTGTGGAGTTTGGTTTTAGCTGACTTGACAGCTGTGGAGGTTGGTTTTTTGGATGACCATTAGCATGACATTTTGAAGAGTTTTGTGGAAATAAGCATATTTTTAAAGCAGACACTTACAAATTAACTCAAGTTATAGCACTGTGTCCTAACTCAAAATGGACTGAGCTTGTTATGGTTCAGTGTATGCTTACATTCTGAAGGGTTATGTTTAGCTCCTTCCAACTTTGCTAAGCTCTTAGATTTTAAATCTGGTTATATTTGTCCTCTAAGAAAGCCTGAGCTTTTGTTTTTCATAACATTGCTATAAAAGAAAAATCTTGAGATTTTTACATTATAATTTTTACATTATAATTATTTTTGTAACTCTTTTCAAAGTCTCTTTTTTATCTTTTTCCTCTTTTTCTGTTCATCACAGAAAAATAACATCAAAGTCGCTGTGGTATTTCTAAGTACAGAAATAGTATAATATAAACAGAAGTCACTTTCACAGTCTGTGTGTACTTACATGTATATGCATGCAAAACAAGGTGTGATATGAATCTTTAGAAGTTGGATGACTTGCTGAAAGGCAGTCCACAATACTGGTGTCATGTACGATGGGTTGTTATTCCTCCCAGTCTTGAATTTGTATCTCTCAGTTCCCACTGGCAATTGTTTATGAGGAAGCTTTAAGAAACCTGTACCATCGGAAACTTTTCTAATTCTTAGAGAACTGTTGCATTTATAGTCTATATACTAAAATACTGTTTTTATTTTTTTTGTGTGTTTGAATGCTTTATTTTTACTCTTTCTTTTATTTTTCCTGCTTTGCCTTTATATACCCAACTTCTAGATAATATCTGAACTCTATGTTGTAAGTACAGTATATTTGATCTTCTATGAACTGTTTTGTATTAGCTACTTTTAATGTCTTCATTTACTGTGTGGTGTTCTATTTTGGTAGCTTGCCTGTCAGTAAAGAATTCTTCTTTAATGGAGTTTCTTTTTGTGTGTGTAGGGTGTGCAAGAACGAGATGCTCAGATAAGATTGCTTACTGAGCAAGTTGAACAGTATACCAAAGAAATGGAACTAAATGCATTTGTTATTGAGGAATTAAAAAATGATCTCCAAAAAGATAAAGGTAACATGGCCATTTTATTTTAATATCTATGGAAAGGAAAATAAGAAACCACAAATTTACTGTGCATTCTTTATTCTCTAGAAATACAGAAAAATATTTGAAGTATTTGAGTAATATTAGTCTCTAATTTTTTTGTTCATTTCCATTCATTAAATGTTTGTGAAGAGTTTAAACTTATTCACAGTACTTCACTGTGTTTTATGGGTAACACAGTGCCTAATTAAACTATACCTGGTCTGCAGAGGTTAGAGCATAACATGCAAGGTCTCAGCTGTATCAAGGACTGCAAGTGAGTAGTAGCATGCAATTCAGAATAAACTCTGATGTCCCTTATGTGCACTTACTTCTTACAAATATTGTTTGAATGAACAATTAGGGGAAAAAAAAGCTCTCATGTAGTCTTTTGTAATCACTTAATTAAAAAAGAGCAGAAAATTAAGATCTCCTTTATAATGTCATCTGAAGTCTTTCTTTCTTGCTTAATGACTGATAGCATGAATTCCTCGTTGAATTGTAAACAGAACAAAGTTTTTCTTTCCAGGTCGCTTATCTCTTGCTCAGCAGAATCGTATTGGGGATATGCAAGAAAAATTAAAAATGCTAGAAGAGAGAACTAAGGAGGCTGAGAAATCAGCAGAATTAGCAGAAGCAGACGCTAGAGAAAAGGACAAAGAGCTTGTTGAGGCTCTGAAACGAATGAGAGACTATGAACTGGTAAACAATTCGTCAGAGTGAACAGGGTGTTTAACCATATTTTTAGGAGATAATTTTGTCTTTCCATTTTTTATTGACTGTATTCTAATTAGAACTGTATGAATTACTTCTGAGGCTGGTTTTTTTCCTTCTCTTTTCTTTCATAATAATTGGTTAGCCATACTTAAAAATTTTTACAAGTTGACAGTTTTAACATATTTTTATGGGCTTCCAAAGTGCATTGAACAGTAATTGAACACTCAAGATATGATTCTTCGAAGGATCATGTAGTAAGAGGACTCAATTTTGAAACATGCAGAGACTTCTCTATAGTCAAAAGACAGATTTGTAGGATCTGCTTTTTATTCAGTAACTTTTTTCACTAAGTTTAGTACAGAAGAGTAAAACAGGTTGAAAAACATTTTTTCTTATCTGTGTAATGATGAAAGACAGATTCATAATTTATTTTCTTACATGCCCTGTTGGTTGTTTTGTTTTTACTATCCATTTTGGTTTTTGCAGGGAATATATGGTTTGGAAGAGGCCGTTGCTGAAATAAAAGATTTAAAAAAGCAAATAAAAATACGAGATCATGAGATTGAAACATTAATTAAGGAAGTCAATAAACTTGAACTTAAAATAAATGATTTTCTTGATGAAAATGAAGAACTCAGAGAGCGCTTAGGTATGCTCTATCCATTACGTTTTCAATTATTTGTTGCATAAGAATTGAAATAGAATTATATCATGGAAATCTTTGATTATACCAAGTGATTACTTGGAAGTAATTCTGTATATTCTGCTAGTATTTGCAAATAGTTTTAGTTAGGACAAACAGCATGAATGTATGACTAAACTTGAATGTGCATGACTAAACTTGGCTTACAGGTTGCTTTGACTGAAGAAAGTAGGAGAGTAGCTTTTGCACTGCTTTTTTGGTTTTGATTCGTCTTTGACTGTACCCTGCTTAATTAATGTGGTATTTGGAGACCATAACATACTGAAGTTGTAATGCTAGATTGAAAAACACAGGAGAAAACTTCGAACAGGCTTATTTTTGCGTAGAAGAATCTAAACATAAATACAGTTAAGTTTCGGTGGCATTTTATTGCATTTTGATTTTTGAGTAATTGAAATAAAATTATGCTTTCTTCTGGTGTTATTACATGGACCATAATATGTCCTATGCAGTGACAGGAGTTGGACTTGATAATCCTTGCAGGTCCCTTCCAACTCAGGACATTCTATGATTCTATGTTTGTATGTGCGTACATACATAGAAATATATATATTCAACTATCAACATTTTTTTAATTCTACTTGAACAGTTATGTTCTCGTTTAAATTAACTGCATTCTAAAGATTTCTAGCATTAATGTTCCTCCTTAATGAATACAGCATATATTGTGTTTTAGGTCTTGAGCCAAAGACAATGATTGATTTAAATGAATTCAGAAACAGCAAAGTGCTGAAGCAGCAGCGATACAGAGCTGAAAACCATATTCTTTTGCAAGAGGCAAGTGATAAGTCCTATTTTTGTGTAATAATACACATCTATTATGCTACGTAATAAAAATGTATTTGAACAAAATGAAATACTGATCTTGAATAATAATATGCAGATTGAAAGACTAGAAGAGGAAAGGATTGAATTGAAAAAACAGGTTCGTAAGTTGGCTCAGGAGAAAGGAAGAGTTGCAACAATAGGTAGGAGTTTTTTATTATAAACTGTCTTTTCAAAAACATGCTGCCTATACTTACTAATATGGCTATGTTATGTTTACTCGTTTGTTTAAATTACAAGGCTAAATAGGCTTCATTGAATCTGTAGGAAGAGGTGTAAGTGATTTTGCATTTCTGTAGTCTTACAGCGCAGTAGCTTTTTGACATGTGATGGCTACTGATGCATCACTGCGGGTTGTGTCATTGGCTTGCAGTTCTTAGATGCAGGATGATCTCCCCATGATTTCTAGTAAATCTATATAATGTATGTGTTTCAAAAATCTTAAAATTTCAATTCAGTGCCACCCACCCAGGGAAGCATAATGTGCTCAAATGGAAAGGTTTACAGCTCCTTTGCAGGTGGAAAACTAGAACTTAGATAGACTAAATGGAATATATTCCCCTGCTTGGAGACCAATTAAAAATTCAGAATAATTTATTACTTGTGCATTTACTTGCAATTAGGATTGGATGCTGGTGATGTGCAGGTAACTGATAGCTTTACTGAAGAGAAGGGAATGAATAAGAGGAAGTTGGATTTCTTGAACAGACATGACAATGCAGAAGTACAAGCAAAGGTAGGTTCATAAAGCAAGTTCATAAACATTTATTGTATTTCTCTTTCAAAATAAAAATAATGTTATTTTGTAAATATTCAAATATTTCTCTAGGTGCTTTTATTAACTGCTTTTAAAAATAAAAAAAATTAATAATTTGTAGATATTTTAGAAGACTAATGAATATTCTGTATTTTTTGTGAATATAGGCTAGCAGCTCATGTAACATGGAAGGGAGAAACACACTTGCAAATAGAGGAGCACCAGTTAGACTTTTGAAGTCAGAGAAATATGTAGCTGAAAACAGTAAGGCTGTGGAAAATCTACCTGGAAGAACTTGTGGCATACTTGAGAATTTAGATCACGTGGAAGAAAATAGAAATACTTCTTCAGTTCATGTAGGTTCAAAAGATGGGTCGGAGTGGCAACTAGTTAATGACAACTGTAGTTCTGAAGCTCTTAGTATAAAAGAGCTTTTCATATCACCAGAGCTACAATTTACACAGACATCAGGGATAACAGATTGTACAGACAATAGAGAGTTGTCAAGAGACTTGAAATCAGACTACACAGGTTCGTTTTCTGCTCATCAGCGAGTGTGTCAGACCTCAGAGGTAAATAACCGAAATTTCAGAAACAAACCATCTTTCCAGAATGAAGTGTCCCTAACTTCTAACTCAGAGCAAACAGGTCAGGAAAATTTTTACCCAGGACTATCTCTCAGCAAAAACTCTCTGATTCCTTGTGCATCTACTCTTGGAAAGCCAGTAACTCACAAAACACAAATAATGACATTGAAGGATAAGCAAGACTATTCACAAGTAAAGTTTTCTGATTTAACTACCTTTCAAGAAGACAGAGCAGGAAAGAAATGCCTAACAGAACTGTGGCAAGTAAAAACTTTGGAAAGTGGACTTGAAAATGGACAGTCAGAGCACTCAGGTCAGGTAGATCCTGTTGAAAATCTCATAGAGCAATTGAGGAGAGAATTAGTCCTTCTTAGATCACAGGTGAGACACCTTTATAGTATGTGTACGTTTATTGCAGTTATTTAGAAGATAAATTCAAATACTAAAGATGTGTTCGTTTACTTTCATCTTAATTAAAGCTATAGGATAGTTCTAATAATACTGGGCATTTTTTCTCCAAATAAAAAAGTGCCAAGTCATTAATTTGCAGATTATTTTGTTGACATAAGATTGAAACATGTAGGCATATATTTTCATTCTGTTGGTGGAAAAGTTTGCGCAACACCCATGCCTGTGCACATAGATGGGTACAAAGACAGAACAGTTTTTATCCTAAGACCTTACACATGTCTGTATAAACAAAGTACTCATCAGTTTTCTTATTAGTGCATACAGCCTTGCATCTTATATAAATCAGTTGTTGCAACTGCATTTTAAAGAACATAGTCTAAGGATTATTTTTAAAAATTGCTTTAAATAAATACAGAGAAATACAAATGGTAATTTGGAAGTGTTAGTTGAATGAAGTAGAGACTGAATCAGTCTGTTGGTATGAAAAGTAGGAGATGAGATTTCTGTTAAAAGACGCAGATGTTCTTTGACTAGAGGATGTCTCCTACCGCCAGAGAGAACAGGTGGTGTAAAGTTAGACTTCAGGAATTAGGAAGGCCTTCTGGGAAACATCTAAGAAGTTCCTGAGTTGGTTCTTCTATCCTTTCATCCATTTCGCTGCCAACTGACAAAGATAACATATATCTTTTCACAGAAAAAGATTTCCAATTAAGAATTCCATTGTTTATTAAAATTATCTGTAATAATAAAGTCTTTTAGATTCTCAAAAAGGTTTTTGAAAACTTTTTATAATCAGTGAAAGAACGAGTCAATTTCAGGATGCTTGCTGTGATTTCTTTTATTCACGTGATAAATCATATTTTAAAAAGTATTCACTGTTAGCTTCCTAAATTGGTACCTTGAAATGCAGTGTTAGTGTTCTGTATAGTGGAGGACATTGCGTTGGTTGCTAGAGATGCATTTAGGGCATGGACCAAGCCAGTTCCTCAGAGCCTCACAGACTTGGTCTGGACCAGACTGTTGTTCCAACTGCTGCATGTCCCAAGAATACATGCTTCCCTAGACAGTGATATGTGGGATACACCTTGTGTAATTCTTCCAGTGGATCCATCTCCATTGCTGTTCCATTTCAGGCAGGAGATTCATGTATGGACTGAAAAATTTTCATAAAGGCATACACCAAATTTGAAAAAACGCTGGGACTAGAACATTAGATTGCTAAAATAAAAATATGTATTTTTTGTCTGAGAGAAACCATCTAAGAAAGTGGTGAGGAAACATCGCGGTTACGATGTGTAAGACAAGCAAATATGTCTTTTCAATCTTTAACTGAAATGTTTTGGAACAGATGGCGTTTCTCTTGAGCCTGTTATGTAATTGATCAATGGAAAGTATACGTCTAGATACATCAGGCTTTTTTTCAATTATACAACAATTTTTCCATGCTACAGGAGTGTGCTTTGCTGTTGTGATTTCTCTTAAAGTACTGTGTTAACCAAGCTGTGGAATGAATAATGCCTACTAACTGCATTTTCAGTAGAAAAGAAGTGGTTTTTTTTTATAATTTGGAAGATAAGTCTTGGAAATATGTTGATATATAAATGGAGATAAAATCCTATAGTAATAAACTTACTGTTGCGGTTTTTTTTTAGAATGAGCAGATATCCACAGATTTGTTGATCAAGAGTACGCTAAATAGTTATACAGAATTAAATCTTGAAAGATACAGAAGCCAGGCAGTGCAGGTAGTATGAGGTTTTAGAAGAACCAAAACAAAACAGGATAAATATATATAAAGTTTATTCATGGTTTAAGTAATATTTTCCTATAATTTTGTTGCTGTGAAGATAAGGTTATTTCTTTGATTGTTGCCTGCTATATAACACCTCATTTTGGTTTATATACTATGTAATTTCACTGTTGAATATGGATTAGCAATATTTTTGAGGATTTATTCTCATTTAACCATGGACTCTTAATGAAAATTCTAGTACTAAAATTCCTAAACTACAGTTTTTGAGTCATCTGTCTTCTTTTCTTTAGAATGAGTATCTTGCAAAGGAACTAAGTGTGAGAGAGAGAGATTTGGAGAAGAACAGGACTGTAATAGCCAAATTTCAATCTCAATGTAAGTTGCAATCTGTTTTAAAACTAGGGAATATTATCAGGTACCTTCAGATAGTTCGCTTATTTAGTTGTTCTGTTTCTGCGATTGTGACCACAAATATCTGTCTTCACAGTTTCGGTTTCAAATGCAGTTTACTTTGGTATCTTTCACAATGATTAAGTTTGCTCTGTACACAGAAGGTTATACAATCATTCTGATATACTTCTGTACTGTGATAATTACGGTTGTGAATTGGTACAGGTGTGAGCACACTGATTACAAAACAATGAATGTAAATGGCATTTATCAAATAGGAATTTCTTTGATTCTCATTAATGACTTTTTTTTTATTTTATGTTTTTATTAGTGTATATATTTTTGTGCATGTGTATAAATATGTATATAGTGTTGCTAATTTTAAACTTAAATTAGTGATAGTACACAAACGTAGTTTATTCATACTAAATAAATCAGACTAGGATCTCCATGTTTTTCCTTCCTGAATCAGACCTAATAAGGGCTTCAAGTTAGTGAGTGATCCCATTTATAACAATTACACAACTTATTTGTGTAAATGTAGTGCTTTTCTGGCTCCAAGGAAGTGTTGGAGAATTTAACCCATTTGATGCTGATGTACATATGTATGTTAGCTGAAGTGCACTGCTTGCAAACTCTGAAATAAAAAAAATCCTAATTTATCTAGACAAGAATCTTTTTTTGTTCCCCCAGAGAATGTGAATTCCAAGTGTTATTTTCAACATTTCAAAATAGACTTGGTGAAACTGCTCAAATTGCTCCAAATTTTGCAGTTCACTCCTGGGTCCTCAGGACAGTTAGCCATATTGTTTAGATGCAGAGAGTGTCCTGACAGGTTTGTTGTTTGTTTGTTTGTTTGTTTGTTTGTTTGTTTGTTTGTTTGTTTGTTTGTTTGTTTGTAGTTTCCAGACTTCTTGCTCAGTGCAGGAAGCTCTGGAATTCCACTGAGACACTAATGGTGGCAGCATTGTCTTGAGAGTCTTCATTACAGCCAAATAATTTAAATGTTCTTTTTCGCCAGTATGCAGCGGTTCGTATATACTTCATTGTTACAACCAAACGCTTCCTAGATAGCCATATTTCTGGATTTATGAAAGCCAGCCAGACAGGCTAGTAAAGAAGTGAAAATAGTGTCAGGAAACATTGAAGACGGGAAGGTTCAATAAAGTAAAATGTTTTCCCATGAAGTATTTCATTATTGTTTTGTTGGTATTTCTTCAGCAAAATGCACTCTCTGGATGTTCCTAGAAGCTCTACTTTTAATTTCCTAATTGGTTATGTCTATATATAATATGAACATTCTTTTAATATATCAAATCAACAAGTTTTATGATGAAATGTCCTAGGAAACCTTAACTCATTTTCTTCAGTGCTTTTAGACACATCTACAATTTTTATTACAGTAAAAGAATTATCAGAAGAGAATAAACAACTTGAGCAAGGAATGAAAGAAATATTGCAAGCTGTCAAGGAAATGCAGAAGGATCCTAGTGTGAAGGGAGAAGAAACAGCCTTAATAATCCCTAGTCTGGATCGTTTAGTTAATGTAAGCTTGCTTTCTAAAGTATTGTTTAGCTTTATAGGATATACAGACTTCTATTTGCTTCCTCAATTATTGGGTTATTGTATAATTAAATAGTAGCTTTCTTATACATGTACTTCCTTAGTCACAAGTAGGAATACATATTGTGATACCTTTTTAAAAATATAAATTAAAAATATACAGCAACAAGGAATTGCCAATAAATCTTAAAAAAAGAAAAATATTCAGCTGGGTAGTATAAAATTGTCTTTGGCAAGGTTATTGTCCCAGTCATAAAGCTTAGGTAAAAATTTGTTCATGTGTCTTTTATCTCTTTGGGACCTGCAGGAAATATTTAAGAAAAATTCTTTATTCAAACATCTTACCAGAAAGATCATTGTTTTTACAGGAAAATGTAACCATTTAAATTGCAGTCTATGGCAAATAAGAGCAGTGGAACAGGCTGCCCAGAGAGGTTGTGGATTCTCCTTCCCTAGAGACATTGAAAACCTGCCTGGGCACGTTCCTGTGTCCCTGCTCAAGCAGGGGGGTTGGACGAGATGATCTCCAGAGGTCCCTTCCAACCCCTACCATTCTGTGATTCTGTGAAATATACCACCAGGAAACTGATAAGTGTATTTTAAAACATTAAAATTTCATGCTTTTTTGCTAATTTCATGTAGTCTAAGCCTGGGGGCACCAGTTTATTATGAAAAAAGAAAGCTTTTCTCCGCTTTTTCTCTGTTTTGTTAATTGTTTACTGCATTAGGCAATGGAGTTGAAGAATTCAGAGGGAATCTTTGACGCTAGTGTGCACTTGAAAGCTCAGGTTGACCAGCTAACAGGACGAAATGAAGAATTAAGACAGGAACTGAAACAGACTCAGAAGGAGGCAACGAATTTCTCTAATCAGCTGGCAAATGCAAATGAAAAGGTATAAAATTAATTTTATACAATTTATTTTGTACTTTAAAAGTGGCTGCTCTGATAATTTAGAACAAAACCACAGAATCTGTAAGATGCTGAATTTAGCTCGTGAACAGTGTAATTATACAAATCTTAATTAAATTTATGTGTTGGATCTACCCATTAGTCCATTTTAATTTCATATCTTACTCTTCTAAATGTTACTTTATCCTTGGAATACCCTATCATGTTAAACACCAAGTAAGCCTATCTTCTGGGGAGAGCTGTACCCTAAAAAGCTCACAGATTTATTCAGTAGTCATTCATCTATTATTTATAAATGAGTAACAGAGATTAAGTGTTCTAAAATGATGAACCATTCTCTGAAATCCTGTATCTTGTTTTAAGTTGTAAAATTGATTCTATGGAATGCTTCTTCCAGGGCAGGAATGAAGAATGGAATATTACCTTACAATAACCCAAACTTAAATTTGGCTTTTAGAACAGCTTTGGTGATGCAAAAAGGTTTGCCAGTAACTAATATTCTAGAACAGTATTTTATGTACTGTTAGAGTATAAAGCCGGAGAGCAAATAACTCCTGCAATAATAGAAATGCACTGTGTTTTAATCAATTTGGAATAAAGCTGTGGTGAATCCTTAGATATGCGAAGCTGCCCTGATTGCTGGAGTCATTTCATAAATTTGGCTTAAGATATTATGCGTTTAATGATTTATGGAATCAGCATTTTGAAAAGGTTACTTTAAAAGGTGTTTGAATGCTTTAGAATGTAAGTGGAAGTGAATTAGGTTGTTAGTAACAACTGATGTAGCACAGGCAAATGATATCTTTTCCATCAGTGACTTTTTTTTTATTGAATAGCAAGAGCTACTTATTTATGGTTTTGTTTCTTTTCTTTAGATTGCACAACTGAAAAATGAAATTTGCTTATTACATCAGTCAGAAGGTGCCAATATTGTCTTCCGAACAGTGAATCTTCCAGAAGGAATGGCTCCTTCAAGTGTTAATATGATTAATTCTCTGAATGAATATTTAATACGCCTTATACAGGTAACTCATTTAGTCATTGATATCAAGAATGTTTGTAAAACATACCTAATTCCTCCAAAATCGAGTACCGTGTCATGTATGGACATTGGAGAACTCTCAAAAATTATTTTGAAGTTCTGACATCCAGTAAACTCGTTGAGCTATTCTGACTTTTTAAAGCTGTAAGTATTTTGCTGTGTTGTAAACCTGGAAGGTAATACTTAACTACATTTTTGACAACAGATTTTTTTTGTGTTAAATATGAATTTTTATCTAAATATTTGCCCACTCTTTCTTGTACTGCAGTTGCACCCTCTCTATGAGAAATTCTTTCTTACTGCTGTCTGGATTCCATACCTGAGTCTGCATGTGCAAATCCTACTCTGAACAGTTTTCCTCTATACAGCAAACGTCTCTGTTTACTTACCATAAGAATTTTAATTCTGTTATTTGTCAAAAATATGTCAACATTTGTAAAAAGAGATGTAAATGTATTGAAGCCAAAGCTAGTGATTCCCATGGGAAGCATAGCAGACAAGCATATAGTAAAGAATTGACTCTTGGAGAACTGGGGTAAAAAGAACTTACTTTTTTATTATTATTATTTTGTTCTGTATTTGATCACTTTTGTTGATTAAAGAATATTTTTCAACTCTCTATGATTATAAAGTAGAAGAACATTTGGGAACATGAGAAGAAAACGTGGCTTTCCAGTTAGACATTCGGTTAGGGGGCTAGCAACGTCCTGTTGTTTTGAACTTTGAGGGCTGTAATCCACAGTGCAATTATGCACTCTTTCTCACCTATTGATATGAATGACAAAGTTTATTGGACTTGTTAATCTGTTGCTTCTAAAGAAAATACACATTTCGTATCAGCAGTTTACACAGTCCATGACAGAAGCATCTGTCATGAAAAACACAAGGGAGAACTAGCATTTTGATTAATCCTTTTGTATCTAAAACCTATATTAATCACTTCAATATTTTTATTTGGAAAACAATCATTAGGAACTGGAAAATAAAGAACAGTTACTTAAAAAATTAGAAGATGCAGTAGAGGACTACAAACGAAAATTTGCTGTAATTCGTCATCAACAAGGCTTGCTGTATAAAGAATATCAAAGGTATTTTTCTCTTTTCTGAGTAATAAGAATTCAACTAGGTAAATGTTTAATAATTTTTAATAGAAGTAGTTCTTTGGTTAATGTCCTAAATGCTACTGCTCTTGGATATGGACTCCATATATTTTCTGTAGTCCTGTAAAGATTCAGAAAACTCTTACAAAAACATTTTCTGCTGGACTGTTCATATTGCATACTCCGTAATGAGGATTGCGTTGTGCTTTCTGCATCCAATGTCTTGTATTTTATTAGAACCTGCTATTATGGACTCTTCAGTCTCACTTTCTTTTGCTTTCAGTTTTGGGTCCTAACAGTTTTTTTCTGAGGGGGAAGAAAAAAGAAAACTTACCCAAATGCAGTCAGAGATCCCTCTTTCAAAATTTCAGATTGTCAGGACTTGATAGTTGGTTTTCTTTCAGACTCTTAGTTCCTTTGTATACTTCATTGAATCTAATTTATATAAAATTCTTCTTACGGTCAAAAAAAAAAGAGATTTTCATCTGCATAGGGATGAATATGGTGATTTGGGTTCTTCAATTAACAGACTGTTGTGTCCTCTCTACCTTTGGATTGGGATGAACAGTCACCGGATGGCTTTTAGGACCCTCTGTTTGTTCTTTGGATCAGTGAAGACTTCCCAGATAACATTATCTCTGAGGCATCAAAGCTATTGCATTTTGAAAATATTGAAGGCTATAATATACTGCCTCATTCACTACTAGATTAAACATCTGCAATGACTGGGAGGGACAAGGTGATGATTCAAGTCTCCTTCTCCAAACCTGTTACAGACTGAAGGCAGGGGAGGAGATTCTTTACCTTGGCATCCTATAAAGACTCAATTCCAGAGCATTTTCTTTCCTTTTCCTCCATTTTCTTCCATTATGGAAGAAACTAAGAGATCTTTGTCGAGAAAGTACTACTTCTGAAATCCCTTGACTTTGTTTAAACTAGCCTAAGCCATCCTGTACAGTCTATAGGAACTTCCTTATTAGACATGTATAAGCAGTGCCTAGTCTTTTTTTTGTTTCCAATTAAATAAATGAAAACTGATAGAGGAGTGTAATTTCGGCCAGAGAAGCTGAATCTTTTTATGTTTTTATTTGTTTTTCACTGAAATAGAAAAAGTAGGGTGGGAAATCATGTCCTTTATGCATCTGAAATAAAATGGATGTAAGAAAAGGAAAGATTTGCAAAAGCCATTGAAAAAATTGAGTTAATATTACACCTATTGCCTGCCCGTTTCTTTAGAAGTCTGAGCTCTTATGCAGAATTCGGGTATGGGAAACCTAAGTTTAATTCTGTCCACTTCCTGAGGGAAATTTGAATTGACATCATTTAAAGAAAAAGCTAACTACTGTGCTGTGGGGAATTCTCAGAGGATGAGTGAATAATCTTTTCCTTATGATACTGTACCATTCTGTATGATTAATTAAAAATACTTCAAAATCAACCTAGGTATTCTGGCTCTCAGGAACTGCAGAAGCCTTGTTCTCCTTGCAAGTTGTCTCTCTTAGCTAATCAGTTTGTAAGTGCTTCATGCAAGGGAAACAGTTATGGAAAGTCATTGATTATTTGCCAAACCATTTTATCTAGCTGTAAATCTTATCAGCCAAATTATTGGGCACAATTGTCAATATCTCCTGAAATCTGCTGGGCCTAGTCTGCTTTGAAAAGAAATGGCCCATTTCCGGGGTCACAGCATGGTAAGTACCAGTATTATGATTTTTGTCTCCCTTTCTATAAAGGGAGACCTAGAGCTTCCAGAGAGGTAAAGTGGAAATGTTTTCATTTGCAAAGTTTCAAACTTTGCCTATTTTTACAAAGATATGTGCAAGAAAGTAATTTATTTATAATACAAGCATGTAATTTAAAGCATATTAAACACCATGTGCCTATATTTTTGGGGAGTAAGGCATCTCCATCTCTGCACCATAGTACACATGTGTAGAAGAGATAAGACACTTTGACTCAAGAATTATTTTAATCATTAAACCAGCTGCAGCCTAAACAGAGGGGACAGTTTTTCAGTAATCCATCTACAATTCATAATGTCCTTTTCAAATTGCATTACTGCTAAAAACAAGTGTCTTGGTTTATAGTATTTCAGGGTTGCTGTTTTAGGTTCTCTTTCAGTTTTGCTAAAAGTTACTGCTTTTTTAGTTTTAAAAATCATCAAGTCTTTAACCATTCTAAATTAAAATATTTAATTACTGTTTTAGTCAAAAGGAAAGCTGGCAGAAAGAATCAGAAGATATGAAAGAGGAAAAGAAAAAGCTAGAAGAGCAAAAAGAACAGGATGCTACAAAAATAAAGGCATATTCTGTAAGTAATTTTGTTGCTTTAATTTTTCAAAAAGGTTTTAACACATAGAACAGGGGTTTTAATAAAATACCATAATTTGTTAGATGGGAAAAATGTTGCAGAGGAAAACTGCTCAATTCAAATCAAAAGAGAAGGGAAGTGGTTTATTGATTTATTACTGGAATGTAATTAACTAGGAATCGGTGAACTATACATTCGTAATCAGTATGAATAATACAAAAGGTAAACCACAATATTAAGGCACATACAAAATGTTACTATAGACCTAAAAATCTCTAAGCATCACTCAGGATTTAATCCCAAATATTTCTCATTCCACACATCTACGTTCGCACAGTTATATTCACTTTATAAGAAATACATACTATTATTTAGTGTTACTTTTTGTTAGTATGTAATTTTGATTAGAATTAGGTGAACATTTTCAGATCAAACATTTCTCTGAAATTAATTCACTGTGAATGATCAATGAAAATGTTTTGCTTGATCTTCAAATCTTAAGAAAAACAGGCTTCTTGAACAGAAAAACTAAATCTTTGCCAGTTGTCACAGAGCTGGATTTTTTATATAGCTTCAGACTTCCAGGACTCAGGAGTTTTTTCTAGCTGCCTGCTCACTCTTCTTCATTAGGCTCATAGGAATCTGGGACTTTAGAGCTCCTATTTCTACTCCCTGTCTCCTTGGCAAGCTGATGTGTGTGACAGCAAAGCTAAAGCTCACGTGCCTTCTGTGACCTGAGTTGCTGTAGTTCCCTCTTCCCACTGTCTGCCCACCCACCTCGGATTTATACATGCATGCAAATGTGTGTGTGCACACATACACACAAACATGGGCAAGTTTCCGTAGGAGGGGTCCTGCGGTTACTTTACAAATACTGGTTCGGTCCTCAAAGTAGTATTAGTAGTACTAGTATTTGTTAGGAACAACAGGAATTCTATTTGGTTTAGAAAATTGTTCCAATATATTTGTTTTGATTCTAGTAAAAGGGGGAAGACTGATGACAGTGTATGCAGAGAATTATTTTTGTTCTAAATTCTGAAAATGTCAGCATTAACTAAAACTCCAATTAGTCAGTCAAATCTATTTAGCTTCTATTCCTATTGTATACTTATGCATGTGTTGAATGTGTGTATATGTTTTATTAGCAAAGAAATTATTTCAGTTTAACAGAATTTTTACACCTAGATTAAAAAATATACAAGAAAGCTTGTCTACATAGTTGAGTTTTACCATATTTCTGTACAAAGCTGTTGTTAAAAAATTATTTTACAGAATTTACTCAGTGCTCTTCAGATGGATCCTGATGAAGCAAAAAAAGTGCTTGCAGAAAATAATAGAAAAATAACTGTTTTACGAGTTAATGAAAGGTCACTAACAAGGCAGTATACCACTTTACTTGAAATGGAACGGCATCTTAGAAAAGAAAATGAGAGACTAAAGGATGAAATAACACACATGGAGACTGCAGTTGTAGAGAAGATTGGAAACTTGCAACGATTCAAGGTGTAGTTTATAGTAGTAATAGTACACATTTTTACTTTTACAATTTGGCAATAGATACACTTTTTTAACAGGAGGCAGTGCTAGTTTCTTGAATGCATTACCCAAGTGCTTGTTAAATGATGTTATAAATTTTGTCAAAACATTATTTGTATTTAAATAGCATCATAATATGAAACCTGTCAGTTTTCCCCTTCTGAAGTTGCTCCAAAAGGTTCTATTTGTTGAAAAAGTCATATGAAAGCAAGTCTTACTTTTTGGTCTTGCAGGTTGCTGGGGCCTATATTAACTGATCTTTTATTTAGTATTTAGAATATATTTTAGATATATTTATATTCTAAAAATAGAATTTAATATTATTAAGATCATATTAGAAAACATGTTTTTGACAGTGCCTTATGATTGAGAGGCAACTATTGATAAAATTACACAGAGCGTTAGAATACCAGAAAAATTTTGTCAATGTTTATTGCAAGCTATTTCTGAAGATGGACAATAATTTAATAAAATAAACCAATATAATGTTTTAAAGTGTTATATTAAGTGGGTTTTTTTTTGTGAAGTAATTTTATTTTTTGTATTTAAAAATCTAGCAGACCTTACTAACCCATTGTGTTGACTATTTTCATAGGAAATGGCTAGCTTTAAGATTGCAGCTCTGCAAAAAGTGTTGGATGGTAGTGTGCCATTGTCTGAGCTAGAACTGGCTAATAAGCAGTATAATGAATTAACTGCTAAATACAGAGATATGTTACAAAAAGATAACTTGCTCGTCCAACGGACAACAAACATGGAACACATGGAGGTAATGTTTGCGTTACGTTAGAACCCTAAGGGAAAAAACATCTTCATACATCTGTTCTGCATTATTTCTTTTTTACCTCATTTAACAAAAAAATAGAATGGAAGTCACAATGCTAGAACTGCTGGTTATAACATTTCCATAGCGGGTACGAGATGTTGGCGCCAGTCTTACTGTTGCTATTGAATTTTAATCTTCTTACCTGGTGTTTTTCAGTGGCTTAAGAAACAAAATCCCAGATTTTATTTCAGTGGGCATACATAAAAGCAGTTTGTTTAATTGTTTTGGTGGTGTGGGTTTTTTTCTGTGGTTTTTTTTTTTAAGTTAAGCTCTGGGTGTGTTCCCTTACAAAGTTTTTTTAGTTCTTTGATTACCAAAACAATGCTGGCAGAAGGAGTATTGGCTATCATCTTTGGTTTTGGAGGAAAGTAGAATGAATGTAAACACTTTCAAACCTTTCTCTCGAAGTAAGTGCTCTTACTAATTCCTGACTTAAAAGAAGGAAAAGTTCAGTTCCAAAAGGCAGAAAATCTTTGGAATTTTACTTCCATTAAAAAAAATAAATAACGAAAGATTGTTCACAATGCTTTTTCAAAGTGTTGTAGGGACTGCAAATACTCCTTTGAACTTTTACTCTCAAGTAGAAGAGAGCTTCTTCTCAAGAACTGCAAAGCTGTCTTCAAGATACGTTACTACCTCCCACTTCTCATTCATGTCAGAAATAATAGTCCAAGGAAGCAGTAGTTAACTAGTAGTTAAAACTCACGTCATGTTCTTGTCTGTTGGTTTCTGTGGTTGACAAGGGTAAACTTACTGAACTATTACATTTGTCGCCTTTGAAACAGGTAGGTGCATTTGTGTTACCTAAGAATGAATGATTCCTTCTCTATTTTGTCGAATTTTGTGTGTATGAAAATTTGAATTGCCTATTTCAGCAGACCAAGAGAATCATTTATCAATAGCAAACTAAAAATGTGTTTAGAAAATTAAAAATTGAAAAGTAATATGAAGTATTCAGTTTGTTGTACTGGTTAATCTGGAAATTTGTGTTTCTATTTGGAGAAATGAAGGAATATTTACAAAACTAATATTTGGCACCATATTAGATGCCTAAAAGAGCTAAAAGAAGCATATGATCTGTCTGAAACATATTTATATGCAAGGTGAAATATCCAGTGCAGGACGAAATATCCTCCAGAAGTACTTCTTTCTTTCCTACTGTTAATGGGATGTTTAGTATGACAAACATAGACTTCTTCATCTAATTCTAGACACTCTACGAATCACAGTCAGTGATGATAAATATTCACGGTAATACTCGTTGACAGTAAGATACAACACAGAGAGCAAAGACTAACATTTTTATGCTTAGGGGGAAACTTACGCTCTGTGTTGCCATATATGTAGATTACGGGTTGTGCATAGGTAAAATCTGTTACTTTAAAAGATATGTATTAAAAATCAAGTCTCTTACAGTTAAATAGTTTGCCGTTATGTTGCAAATTTTGTGTCCTACAGCGTGAGAATGAATCCTTAAAAGCACAGGTAAATTTATTGAATAAGGAACTGGAGATCACGAAAGAGAAACTTCACACT
Source organism: Phalacrocorax aristotelis (assembly GCF_949628215.1). Lineage (NCBI taxonomy): Eukaryota > Metazoa > Chordata > Aves > Suliformes > Phalacrocoracidae > Phalacrocorax > Phalacrocorax aristotelis. The sequence goes on from NC_134276.1 coordinate 170,888,192, forward strand.
GTGGAACAGGCTTGGGAACAGATGACTAAACTGGGCAAGTATGAAAGTTATATTGCAACATTAAAAATCAAATGGTATGTCCTGTGTAAAAGTAATATTTTAAAATGTTTTAAAATTGATGTATCTTAAAACAACAACAACAAAAAGAGTCAAAACTATTTTGTATCTTTCATTAATGGTCTTAATTTTGGGGGTGAATTTTTTGTTTGTTTATTTAATTTTACTTATCTATTTGACCAAAACCAGGTTTGGTGCCTTCCTTTGGAAACTAATCCACATTGGCTTTTCGTGGGTTACTGGGTCAAGGGTGTAAAAGCTGGAACTTGTAAAGCAACATCACAGGGTTTTTTGTTTGTTTGTTTTTAATAAGGTGCCATTTATGCTATTTTGATTGTCAGTCAAAGTACTTCATAGGTTGTCAGGAAAATTATTTCTTTTTCCTGGTTTCATGCTCTGTAACAAAGTTTTTTTTCTTGATAGCTGAGGCTTCTTTGTGTACAGTTTACATACTCATTATTCAAGAAGAATTCATCCACATCTATTGCTTTTACAGATTTCAAATCAAATTCCCTGAATATTTACCAGCTGAATTAAGGATGAAGTGAAAGGCTACACTGAAAATAGTTATCAGTCTCAATAACCATGGTTGCAGATATACCCATTTATAACGGATAATATTATTTCATTCACATTAGATACCTTTCAAGCATATAGTAAGGCAAGATAACCATGCCTGCATTAAAAAAGTAATACAGGTGTTTTGATAAAGTTTTATCTGAGAGAGAAGGCAAAACTCATCTTCTCTTTCATGGTATAAATTATTTTTGGAGTTGAAGCAGCTTGTGTATTCCCTAATTTAAATATTTTTTAATGTAGGGGATGACAATGCCATGGACAAGGCCACAAAAGCGCTAACCAACAGTGAGATTTTGTCCATTTCTAAGAAAATCACAATGTTGGAAATGAAGGAACTAAATGAAAGACAGAGAGCAGAACATTCGCAACGAATGTATGAACATTTAAGGAGCACTGTAAAGCAAATAGAAGAACGTAATTTTGAATTGGAAACAAAATTTGCTGAGGTAAATCTGTTGAAGTTTAACAACATAATCTCACACGTCTTCAAAGCATATTTTTGAGTTTTCAAAAAGAATTAATCAGTTTTGTGTCACGACTGGCAAATAAGCTTACGGTGCAAAATATAGCTGCCTTTAAGAGCTGCAATTTTGCATGCACAGAACATTCATAGAAAATACAACTAATTAATTTGTCAGTAGTTAATTTCAAACATTAGTTAATATCTGTAAAGCACATGATGAGCATCTTGACAGATTGCTAGTTTTTCAGCAGACTGCAAAAAAGAGTCTGTTCTTGACCTGTTATTTCTTGTGTCTAATTCATATGATCCCTTTTCTGCTAATTTTCCCTTAATTACCAGTGATTTGGAAAACGTAGACCTTTGCATCCCTTTTGCAAATGATAGTGTCACGATTCTGTTACAGACTGGCTATGTCCTCTGTCACATGCCAAACATTATCTGTAATGCAGGCATAGAAGAGAAATCATGTGCCATTGAAGCTGATGAGCCTTAGTATTCCTGTTGTATCAGTCTTAATCTTGTTAGATTTTTTTTGTCCCCACTATTCATGTTTTCAGTTTGTTCCATAAATTCCTTATTTAATAGTAGGAGGCTTTATTATCATTTTCAGTCTAAATTTATTTATAGGCAGTTGTACACATTTGTTCTTGTGCCATATTGGCCTATAATTTAAACACAAGGGAAGAAAAAGAATAGTTATGTTGACAGGATTGTTGATATAGATTGTATTAATTTCCCTCTCCTTGTGCTTTGCTAGACTTAAGCCGAGCTATTTTAGATTGCTGTTATCTGGACTCCCCATCTCTCTGTTGTTTTAGTAGTGTTTGTTACACTGTTTTGATTTTAATTGATATGGGACATGGAGTAACTGAAAGCGTATAAAGCTTTCCAGCAGCAATATTGTTAAAGCCTTTCCGATGGCATGACTTCATTTATTTTATTAAGAAATACCACAGGTGATGCACCCTAGGATCACATTTCCCTTTTTCTCTTTTGCATATATTATTATCTGTATTGTGATACATTTAGGTCTGTTGGTCTTCCTTGATTTTGAGTTGATGAACTCCTAATGCCACAATTTTTTCCTATTAATTCCTCTGTGTATCCCTTTTTTCCTCATTTCTGTAGCTCCAGGACATGTATTTTTTCATTTCATATACTCCTGTTGTCAGTGCATCCTAATCTGCCATCATTGCTTTTATTTTAGAGCTAGTTGTCTCTGTGTGTGTATATATATATTTCTATATATAAAAAAAGATTATGCTAAGGTAATTAATGAAAGTTGTAAGTGATACCAGTTTAAGAACTGATAACCAGAAGTCTGCTAGACATCTCCTTCTGAACTTATAAATCTACTTCAACACAGCTGTTATTTTTGTAGATAGTACTGCCTCAGATACGTGAAGTGCAGATAAGAAGATACACCACACTTTTTTTGTTTGTTTAGGAAATCAGTTATTTTATTAAGGAGTGGTATCAGATTAATCTGCCACAACTGTATTTACTAAATAAATTCCTGAAGCTCCTCTGTATTGCCTAATGCTTTTCAGGTATCTGTCTTCTCTTAATGCTCTTTGTTGTGAATTGAAACGTTGGTTACTTGCTATTTAATGATCAACTTGAAAAATCAGGCTGCTTGAAAAAATATCATTTAATTATGAAAGTTCTCTTTAGAAAGAACAAAAGAACTACACTATAGTGAGTGTTGGCACTTATAACCTGTATTTGTGTTCCTGATCCCAATATACTGGATAGTATATAAATATATAAGTAAGACTGTTCATTTTGTAAAGAGTTTGCAGTCTTACTCTGGTTTTTTTTCTTATTTTAGTTTAAGAGCAAGTTATTGCGGTAATGGTTTTAAGAAAATTCACTAATAAAAATTGTGTTTCATTTAAAATCCTTTTCTGTGCCAACCTGTGAATCTGTTCCTATGTGTTTGCAATGCTGCAAACAAAAAGATGTTTAAGCAGAGAGGAAAGAAAATTGTTTTTTGAACACAGCAGAACAGTTGTTTTATAATGACTAAAAAAGAAAAGATACTTTTGGCACTGCTTTTTCTTTGCAGGGTGGGAGCAGTTGTGTGCTTAGGATACCATTTTGTTTGTTTCTGGTTTTGTGGTGTTTTTTTAAGCTCACCAAAATCAACCTTGAGGCACAGAGAGTGGAACAGGAATTACGAGATGAACTGTCAAAGAGTGTAAGTAAGGCAGTAAGTGATGCAGACAGACGACAAATCATGGACCTAGAGAAGCGTGAGGTGGAGCTCAAGATGGAGGTATCAAAGTAAGTGTTGTAACAAATTTCAAATGCAGTATGTTCAGAAGCATGCAAAAAGTTAGGCTCTGTAGGCTTATTTAATACACTGCTTATGTATTATTAACAGATAATTTTCAATGCCTAATTTTTTTTGGCATTTATGTATGCCAAATTTGGAATTGAAAATGAAGCATTTAATTCATGACTGTAAAGGAAGTAATTTGGTTCATTGTGATTTGAACAAGGAGTTAAGTGCTGGCCTGTATAGACATGGGTAAGTGTGCACTTAGATGCACACTAGTGCCATCATTTTTATTTATTAAAATACTATTACTAGTATTTTCAAACTAATTAATTAAGGTTTATTTTGTTTCTGTCCACAACCTCCCTTAAATGCCTTAAAATCTTGTTAAAGAAATTGGAAAGCAATTCTTACTTTCAAAGAGTCATAGATATCTCAAAGATTAAACTGCAGTGGAGCAGGGGTTGCCATTTACTTAAAAGATTAACTTTGTATGCAAAAATTGAAAAACTGACTTTTTAAGATATGTTGATACAGGCATTTGTCTTTGAGTAAATAATGTAATCCTGTTACATTTCTAAACCAGTGAAGATTGTGGGGATATTTGCAGTGATTTTTGAAACTGTAAATGAGTGATTAGGCTTGGGGAAGCAGAGAAAGGAATTGAGAATGATACTTCTTGAGCATTTATGTCCTGAAGCGGGAGAGGGAGGACAGAGGTTCTTAGTTCAGGTAGAAACCATGGCATTGTTTTCCTGGAGTAGGTTACTGCTAGCAAACTTCTGCATAACTTACAGGAAAATGTCCTGTGAAAAAGTTGACAGGCAATACAGAAGAGTTTTCATAACAGGGGCTGTTGAATAGTAGAGAAGGGTATGCTGAAAAGAACAAAGTCTTCTAAATGTTTTGGTATGAGGAAACATACTAAGCATCCTTTCTTAGCATCTTCTATGTAGAAAAACTTGATTCAGTTGTTTCAAGTGACACAATATTCTTCTTTTCCCTGTAAGGTTAAGAGAACTGTCTGATGTAGCAAAAATGCAAGTTGAAGCTCTGCAGGCACGCCAGCAATACAGAGATAAAGAAGTGGAATCTCTTAGAACGCAGATTTTAGACTATCAGGTAAAGTTCAGCATTTATTAAGACTGCAGTTTGGATTTTTTTCCCTGGAGTGAGAAAAAATGAAGTGATTTGATAGTGAATTACGAAACTGCAAAAGAATTTCAGAAGGGTCTCAGCAAGCTGGTCCTTGTAGTGGCCATATGTCATGGTTTAACCCCAGCTGAATACTAGACATCACACAGCAACTCGCTTACACCCCCCCGGTGGGATGGGGGAGAGAAGTGAGAAAACTCGTGGACTAAGATAAAGACAGTTTAATAGGTAAAGCAAAAGCTGCACAAGCAAGCAAAGCAAAACAGGAATTCATTCACTACTTCCCCTCAGCAGGCAGGTGTTCAGCCATCTCCAGGAAAATGGCTCCATGCTCCGTAACAGATACTTGGGAAAACAGAACACCATCACTCTGCATGTGCTCCCTTCCACCTTCTTTATATGCTGAGCATGACACCATATGGTACAGGATATACATTTGGTTAATTGCGGTCAGCTGTCCCAGCTTGTGCACCCCCAGCCTACTTGCTGGTGGGGTAAGAACCAGAAAAGGCCTTGACTCTGTGTGAGCCCTGCTCAGCAGTAAGTACAACACCCCTGTGCTATCAACACTATTTTCAGCACAAATCCAAAGCAGAGCCCCATATCAGCTACTGTGGAGAAAATTAACTCTATCCCAGCCAAAACCAGCACACCATACCCTTTCAAGAGTTCTATGTTATGTTAATTAGTCCCTTCTCTCTTTTTTAATTTCCATTTCTAGCTGTACAGCTATTACAGATCCTGAGCTTTTTTCATGTTATTTAGGTAATATTTATTCCTATATGATTAATAGCTCATGGTCAATATTTAAATATTATATCAGGAAAGTTAGAGTGTATTTTATTAGACAAGCAATGACATCCAGATCTTGAAGATCTGTAGTAGACTTACTTTGTTGTTAGCTGAAACAATTTATTGCGATTTATTTTCATGTTCTAGAAAGGTTTGAGTCCCTAAATATAACACTTTTGTCAGCTTTTATGTTACCATATTATCTAAGTTTAGGTATACATTTCTTCCTCATTTCCTGGTATTTTGGAAAAATAAATTTTTTAAGATAAGTATCTGAAAAGGTGTGCTTTTGAAATGTGGCTGTAGAAACAATAGTGGAAAAATAAAAATTGGGGTTTAGAGGCTAATTCTTGCTCTTATCTATGGAATAAAATACATGCAATATATATAAAATAGAAAAAAATAATAGCTTGTTTATATCTACATATACACTGAATTAACATATTCAAAATGAAAAATAAATTTGTTTTACATATTTTGTTCTTAGGTGCAGTCAGATGAAAAAGCAGTTATTGCAAAACTGCATCAACATATCATGGCCCTTCAAGGTAGTGAGTCTGTTGCTGTAGGTAAATTGGAGACACTTAGATCAAAACTACAGAAGTTGGAGATCCATAATCTACGTTTAGAGCAGAAGCTTGATGAGAGAGAGCAAGCCTTATATTTTGCCCGACTGGAAGGAAGAAATAGAGCCAAACATCTACAACAGACAGTTCAGTCTTTGCGGCGACAGTTTAGTGGTGCTCTGCCTTTAGCACAGCAAGAAAAATTCTCTAAAACAATGATTCAGCTACAGAATGACAAACTGAAGATCCTGGAAGAAGTTCAGCATGCCCAGCAGGAGCGTCGAAATGCAGAGAACAGAGCATTAGAAATGGACTTAAAACTGAAAAGTTTAGAAGAATTAATAAGTGCATTGAAGGATACAAGAGGAGCTCAGAAGGTTTGCTCTCTTACAACTTTGAATAGCTTTGTTCATCTCATCTGCATTTAAATTACGTTTCAGTTCAGCTTGTTCCCTAAATGTCTGTTTTAATGTAGAACCTAATGATTTCAAAATACACTTTGTTAGAATGGGACAGCTATTGTGTTCCTGTTTTAAAAAAGTAATACATCATTAGTCATTTGCCCTGTGAAAGTCAGTACAGTCAGATTTACTAATTTTTCTCTTGTGCCCAATTAAGTGGCATAGGAAGTAGAGGCTAACTATGAAATCATTTATATTAAATTGAATTAAATTATGAATTTAATTGAATTATGAATGAAATTAAATTGAACACAAAGTAGCATTCTGAAGTTCTGTTGAATGAGCTTGCATTGAAATCTTCATTACAAATCCATGACTTCTAAAATAAATCCAGGGGCAATAATTTAGGCAGCTGGGTCAGAAATGTTATTATTCTCATGTAATTCTACTTAATCATAGTTTGCTGTTGTAAACAATGTTGCCCTGAAGTTTTACTAAAGCTTTCTCACTTCTCTTCCTGATCACTGTGTATTATATAATATGGTTAAATACCTGATAACTAAAGATGTGTGCATGTAAGCACTGATTGTAGCACTCTTGGCATGCTCTAGTTTTAAGTCAGTTTTCAAATATTTTTTCTAGAGCATTTTGAAATAAGTATGTCTGTTATTCGTAGTACATGTGCATTTTTTAATACATTCAGTTTTAATGTTTTTGAAAAAATCTCACTGTTTTAGAGACATCATCGAAACTTCTTGCATGCTTTTTTGTTCAGTCTGGACATTTGCATAGGGTCTTAGGTCATCTGAAAATTATTTGCAATACACTTGTGTCAGTATTGGGAAAACCTACTGCCTCTTCAATTGTCTGCTGCATTTCTCAGTCATTGCTCTTGCAATTTCATAGTCTTGCTGTGCCTCCTCACACAAGAGAAGTGAAGAAGCTTAAAAAGGCAGAACCTCTTTCTTCCTGTTGGTTGGTTAAGTGCCATACTTCTTCAAAGTAGAAGAGTGTAGTTGCATCTAGTTGGCCTGTGGGTTTGGTAAATAAAATAGTGTATCATTCATTATTAGGTAATTGAATGGCATATGAAGATGGAGGAACTCCATCTGCAGGAACTTAAACTCAATCGAGAGTTAGTGAAGCAAAAGGAAGAGGTGAAGTATTTGCGTAATATAATTTCTGAATATGAGTGTACAATCAATAATCTGGAAGAAGAAATTGTGCAGCAGAACAAGGTATGTATTTCTGCATGCTGTGAGAAAAACAGCCTATTCTTTGTTTCGCTAAGTGATTTTAAAAAGAAAGATTCTTCGCAGTAAGTTTTTAACATAGATGTTTGTATCTTGGTTCCATAATTATTCTTAATAACACATTTAAGCATTTTACATTTTGCTCTCTCTTTTTTCTTTTTCTGTTTAAGTTGGTTATAGAATTCCCATTGCCTGTAAATAAAATACCTTTGCATGTAAATTTCATGTAAATAAAATACCTTTATCAAACATTTGTTCCAGTTTCATGAAGAAAGGCAAATGGCTTGGGACCAGAGGGAAGTAGAACTGCAGCGCCAGTTAGACCTGTACTATCATCAACAAAATGAAATACTTAGTACAGCTCTAAAGGTACATGCACTGAATTAACTAAAAATAGACTCATAAGCACGTTTTTCAGAGCTGTCAGATTACATGAATATGAATCTTTCTGTGCAGTTAGAAGAAGCTACAGGATCAGTTCCAGACCCGAGTTTGCCACTCCCACAACAACTTGAGTTAGCATTGAGAAAGATTCAGGAGCATATTCGAACAATCCTGGAAACTAGGGCAACCTGCAAATCACTGGAGGAGGTAATTAAATGCATAAATTATCATATAAAGGGAAAAAGTTTGTATTTCTATGCCCTTTAATTTTTTTTATATGATAAATATCCTGTGTAAATGTCACTCAAATGTGTCCAGTCCCTTAGAAGTATTTAACACAGAGAAAATGTAAACAATATCATCACACCATTACTAAAATTAGTTAAAATACTTAAACAAATTTTGACAATGTTTAAAATGCTTAAAATTTTTTTGAATATTTTGGAACGTTCATTTAGTAGGGTAAGACGCCCTTGCTGTACAAAATTCAGTTGACTAAAACTACTTAAATTTAGCAAGTGTTATATTACATTTAACAAGTAGCTTAGCAAAATCCTTTTATCTTGGGTTGCTAAATTGAAATTCTGCTACAGAAGATACTTTGTGGTTCTTAAGAAATTTGAAAAACACCAGTTTCTTAATTTGATAGCACAGAATGACTTGCATAAGTGTCTTAGGACGAGCAAATAACACATAAGGACATGGTAATGATATTCTGGGACTGTTTTCATAATCCCATACAGCCATAACTGAGTGTTTTGTGTTTATAAGTCCATTTAGACAAATCTTTCTGGTACGTTTTTTAAAAAGTAAGACCTTTATGCAGTGTTTGAATTCTGGAAATGCAGCAATTGCCTTTCGTTGTAGAAATTAAAAGAAAAGGAAACTGCTCTGTGGAACGCTGAACAAAATGTTTTATCAAGAGACAAAGTTATAAATGAACTAAGACTTCGATTACCTTCAACATCAGAAAGAGAAAAAATAATGGCTGATTTAGGCAAACAAGATGATCCAGAGTACCATCGTGCCATAAAAATCGCTCATCAAACGATTGCAAATATGCAAGCAAGATTAAATCAAAAGGAAGAAGTGTTAAAAAAATACCAGCGTTTGCTTGCTGAAGCAAGAGAGGTAGTTAAACTTTCTGCACAAAATTTCTTCCATTTTTAAGTTGTTTGAGTTCATCTCATTGGTAGTGAAATCTTAAAAAGTTTCTGACCTCAGAGGTAACTGGACAGAGACAATTAGTAATTTTTAATGTAGGAAGTTCATATAGAATTTTTTAACCTAAAATAGGAGGCTTGCTCAGTCAAGAGGTTATGGATATGATGCCTGTCTAGGAATTAAATTAGTGTGACAGGAAGAAAATTAAAATTCTGCTGAGAGAAACGGTCTTAGTATATTGTATATTTATATGAGATATTCCAGTACTTGCAACAATGATCTCTGGACTGCATCTTGTAGTGAATTTGGAAGGTACAGGAAAGACAGCATTTATGGAAAATGTGCTTCTTAAAGCATATTTTAAATTAAAGCATATTTTAAAGCATAAACAGTGTATCTAAGCATACTTTATATTATTTCAGCATACTTTATATTCTTTATACCTTTTAAAGCATATTTTAAAACATAAATGTCATGTGTAAGAGGTACTTCAAGACTAAACATGCATCAGTTTTAGTGTATCTGGATCAGGAACACATTTCCAAAGCAGATTTCCTATCATCTTCTGGGACAAATCAAGTTTTTTGGTTTGGAACTAAGGCAGAAGATGCAGTCTGAAAATGAGTCTACTGTGCTCTGTCTGCTAACAGACATTCAATCCATGGGATCACACTATAGCCCAAAGTAAATAGACCTGAGAAGTACATAGTATGGATATCACTATCCATATTGATAGTCATAGTTGGTGAGATCCAACACTAACTGTTTTGCTCTCCAGCTCCTGTCCTGTTACACCATACTACTTGCTACGTAGCTTAAAACTGCAGTAGTAGATTTTTTTTTCCCAATAGTGTTCAAAACGAAAAAAGAAATCATTGATTATAGCAAGAAGAAAAGAATTTTTAAAACTGCCAGAATTAGAGGAAAATCTGGGGAGCAATACTGAGCAATGAATGAGCAATCAACAGGAAGGTACTATAGTTTCATGACTTTCTGGAATACTGTGCATCAGTAGAGTTATATATTTATTTTGAACTAACAGGAACAAGAGGCAATAGCAAAGAAGCATGAGGAAGACCTTAGAGTTCTACACCAGAAGTTAAATTTGCATACTGACAATTCCTTTAATAAATTCAAAGAGACTGCTTTGGTGAGTTATTCGTGGTGTATTTGTGGGCTAGTGAAGTTGTTCCCAAATTTTTTAAATTGTTGCTCAAAAGAACGGTTTTGCAGTCAAAAGTAAGTAATAAATGCTGACAGGAAAAATAAATGGATGGTTGATACAGAATTATTGTAATATTCTTGAGAGAATTCGCAAGAGGTGGATTAGAAGTCAAGTATAAGAAAGCAAAGTTACCAACTCAGTATATATAAGCATTTTTCATATCGTCTTAATTTATGGAGGCTTGAGGAGAAAGGTATATTTTGTTTTCTGTTCTTTTCATTCAATCTGTGGTTATGTTAAACTAACCCATTTCAATACAATTTTTCTCTTGACGCTTTATGATAAGGTGAAACCTGGATTTAACTGGATATTCTGTGGACCATTAGGTCCACAAAGCTCTTTCCAAACCAGTGCAACTGCTTTCTCTGTGGACTAAGAATCACATCTCAGTAAATAAATATGTTAGATAATAATGCTTGTTATATTCAGGATTGAGTTTAAAATGCATCAGTAATGCTTATGTTTGATTTAAAGCTTAAAATGTTTATCACATGCATTTGTTCTGTTTTACAGGAGTTAGTGAAAAAGACTTCTTTATCACTTTCCAACAACAAACATTTTCTCTGCTTAGCTGAAATGGAGCAAACTGTAGCAGAACAGGATAATTCTCTTGCTTCACTTGTTGGAAAATTAAAGAAAACATCATCTGATTTGGAGAAACAAAAACAAATTACTTTAATGAAAATCAAAGAGTTTGAGACTATCAGAGCTCAGTAAGTTTTTAGACTGTTAATATAAGTCACAATTGGACTGGATCAAGTCAATTACGTATTGCTGCTACAGGACTAGTCTAACAAATTCAACATGTTTTTGCTGAATTTAAGATTTGCCTGAAAAGGTAACTCAAAACAGTTACTATGGTAGGTAATCGTAAATTATTTTTAATCTGTAGCCCTTCATCGGGGCTAATATTGAGAAACTGTGGCTTGGAAAAATGCCTTTCAGTTGCTAGCTTTGTGCCATTCAGTGAAAAAGAAAGTATTCAAGGAATCTTGGTATGAGAGTTCACTTAAAGCTACTGTGATACTTGCTGGCTTATGTTTTGGGGTTTTTTAATCCCTTGATACATCCATTTGGCCTTGCTGCCTAACAACTCAGAAAAATTTAACCCGTGTTTAAAAGGAGAAAAGTATGATGCTTTCCCTACCTGGTAGGGCCAGGAATTAGAATGAATGATGCTCTAATCTCATTTTTCTGATCTTCTTGCATAATTTTCCTATTAAGTAGACACTTTCATTGTTGACTCAGTTGTATTTTGCTGTTTCCAAATCTATATGTCATTTGCTTTAACAATAATAAAAATTACAACATTGTGCCCTTTGTTATTTATTTGGCATTTCCTGACTTAATTATTGCAGTGCACCCTATTAATGCTTATTTTTTATTAGGCTTCAGGAAAAGCACACTGTTGATGTGGAACAACTAAAAGATGAAGCAAATGATTTGAGGAGCATGTTATCTCAGACGGAGAAGGAATTAAGGAATGTAAAAGCTGAGCTAGAGGTCCAAAAAGAAGCAAATAATAGAGCACCCACAGCGACGCTGAAAAACCTGGTGGATCAGCTGAAGAGCCAGTTAGCCATAAAAGAGAAGCAGCAGAAAGTTAGTCAACAAAAATTACTCCCTATGTCACGTAAATGTTTAATGTTGCTTAATGGTTAAAGATTCTATGTATAGTACAGCCAAAGGTAGAATATAATTGCCTTTTCTAGTTTTGTAATGCTCATATTAGCAGCTTCTTCACTTACTATTTTCAGGCTTTGAGTAAAGCACTTCTGGAACTCCGAGCAGAAATGACTGCTAATGCTGAGCAGCAGATTATTTCTGCTGCATCACAAAAAGAGGCATATATGAATGTCCAGGAAATTGTTGACAAACAAACAAAGGGGCTTATGGTGAGTAGTAGGTAATATCATTGTATTGCATAGTTGTATTGTTGATAATCCTGATTTGCTGTTTTGTTTGTTTTCTTCCAGACACAGATAGAGGAATTAAATAATCAGATTACAAAACTTACAGATAACCTTAAAATAAGTAAAACCAGGGAAGGTTCTTTGTCTGATGAAAAGGATGAGTTGAACCAAGAACTTCAGAGGAAACAAAAAGCATTTGCTAAAATGTTGAGAGAAAAAGATGAAACGGAAAAAGAAAATGAAGAACTGAAGAAACGGATTAGGAGGCTAAGCAGTAGCATTCAGGTAGAAGTAAATGTTTGATCTGGGTCAAGTTTCTGCATAGATGTTCTGGTCTTGGGGGGAAGGATTAAGTGCTTTTGGCAGGCATTGAGACTTATACTTGACTTAAAAATTTATGTTTGCTCACCAGCTGGGTTACATGTCAGCTATTAGCTTTCGGTGTTGGAAGTATGCCTCAAATAAAAGGAAGAGACTGAAAAATACTTGCTCCTTGAAATATCTTTGAAAGAGTCTGAGGAGTTGAATTACCACGAAATAGAATTTTGTGATCTTCTTGGCTGTCCTTATTTCCCCTTTCAGAAGAAAAGTAAAGAATTTACAGCAGAGTTGTCTATTTTTAAAAAAAAATTCAGCTACTTGCTGCTGATTATTCAGTTTAGAATGCAAAGTTACATTCCAATACTTTAATAATTTAAAGATAATTTTGAAAAGATCATTTTGGTTGTAAACTAATTCTACCAATTGGAATTAAAGTCCTTATTTTTTGAGTGGAGAAAAATACTTAGTGGTCATTAAACTTTTAGGTTTATACAAGTTTGTAATTTTTCAGAGCAAAGCTGATGAACAGAATCTCATAGATGCACTTCAGAAAAAAATTAAAAAGTTGGAAAGTGAACTTGAGAAGAAGTGTGAAGAAACAGAAAAAAAAGGTGTAAGAGAAGACAAGGTATGTGATATTTATATTGTGGCTTTGAAAGACATCTTCAGGCTAGGCAGTTCAGCTCTCCTTCTTGCCTCTAAATAACAACCAACCAACCAACCCAACCTGATCAAAAGAAAAGCAGTTTCATGGCTCTAACTTCTTCATGTTTCCCATGCTCTTTGTTACTGCTCTTGTTGATTAGTACTGGTATATTAATGTTTGCCTGCTCTTTTTGTAGAACTAAAGATCCATTACAAACCTTAGAAAACTAAGATTATATAGGTAGCAGTGAAATTGACTACGTAAGTGCTGTCAAATGTGCATTTGTGAAATCAATGCAATGATAAAAACATGAAGTACATAGGAGCAAAAGTGTAAATCCTAAAAGGGATGATATCTGTGTAAGTGATTATTCTTCACAGTAGTGATCTCCACATACCAGAGGTTCTAAGCAATTGGAGATGTGTTCGTTTTACCAGTTGTTTTGTTTGGTATTTTTGCTTGTTATTCGACTACTGCAGTAACCAATTAGTGGCTTGTCATAGTAATCTTAAAGTATACTGGAATATTATAGCATGCTTATATAATGACATTCAGACTATTTATGACATTAAATATTATTGTAGGACTGCACTTACACTTCCAGTTCATTGGAGACTTTTAAAATACCTGTTGCTTAGTGTCTAGAGAGATTTTTCTCAAACTTGGCGTGTTTTTTCCTTTTTCCAAGATTTTGCTTTCTGTCTGTCCCTTAGTAGTAGTAACTGCTTAGAATGAAGACAAAAGAAAGGACATGGGCTAACTGGAGAAGGGAAAAAGTTCATTAAAAAAACCCAAAATTGCTTACAGGAATATTGACTGTGATTTCTCAGTAACCATTTGCAATCACATAGGTACAGGTTTTAACAGGTGTAACTTCTCATAGAAGATATAATTTCTCATAGAAAAAAATAAACTGAAATGACCAATTGTACAGCTGTGCAGCAGGGCCATAAAAACTCCTGGTGAGCTGCAGGAGACAGATCTGATGTAAACTGGCATAGAAAAACACTTATTTTTCTGTAATCTGTCTTCTTTACTAATGTGTAATTCAAAGTAAAAGGATACATTGCACTTGCACCCCGATTTCATCAAATGTTTCACTTCTGTTTTGTAAAGTGAATATTAAAAGCTAAGGAAGAATTTGGTAATAGCGTTAAATTGCATCAGCTTTAGACACCAGTCACTGCAGCATACTTAAGGTATCCAGCTGGGCCTGCTATTTACCTTATGGTAAATAAGGTAAATAATACATGCCTGCTATGGCTTCATGTTTTAAATTGATAAATAAGAATATATCATTCTTGGTTTTCTAACATGTTTGCTTATTTTGCTTTAAGAAAAAAATTTGAGAAGAAATACATAATTTGTTTATGTGCTTCACAGACCTCCAAGGAGGAAATAATTAGATGGGAAGAAGGTAAAAAATGGCAAACCAGAATGGAAGGATTGCGGAACAAACTAAGGGAAAAGGAAAAAGAAGCAGATGCTTTAGCCAAACAGTTAAATACATTGAAGGAAATTTATACCAAGTGAGTTGGTTTTAGTAGATTCAGCTACAAAATAATGACACAAAAGAAATCCAAATATGTTTGCCACATAATACTTATAACAGGATTGATGCCTAGAATTTTACGTTGCTATTGAGATTAAAAGGATTAGTTAATTTTCAGGCAGCAGGCTATTCCTCTGTTATCCTTTCCCTTGTAGAAGCCAACTACCTTTATTACAAGAAACTGTCTCTGAATAAAACTAATTTAAGTCCTTTATTATGCTTCTTGTATATAGCATCCTGTTATTTCCATGGAACGAATAACAGCTTTATGAAGACAGGCTCTTTGTCACCGCTGTGTTAGTTAATGAGATTGCTAGGATTCGATACTGTGCTACTGTTACATGTAGTGCTACTGCAGTACTGACGGTTCTAGGATTATGAGATGGAAGCCTTTTAAAAATAACACATGGGCAAACCCTCTGCAAATGTTATGTTTACTTCAGTACAGTAACGGCAGATGCAGAAGAGAAAGGAAACTGTGATGGTGGTTGTAGCTGTTGTTAGATTGTGGTTTGAAACTGCTTCAAAATGGCATTTATTTTTAGCAAGTCTTGCGTGAATTTCAGATAAAACACAGGTAAGACCAGCAAGTGGTTTATGACATGCATGACACTGACTTAATGTTAATTGGTTTTCCAGGTTTAGTTTTTTGGTTTTGGGCTTGAGGTTTTTTGGAAAGGTAACCTTATTAAACAGAAAACGGGGTGTGGTTCAGTGAGCAAATAAATTACAAATGTGGATTCTTTAAGACAGAAAATATTTTCTCTTCAAGAAAGCCAGTTAGCAAATAAAGTTTTAAATGTAAATCTACTGGATGTTGCAGGACTGAGAAAGAAAAAATTGCTTTACAGAAGAAACTGAAAATTACTGGTGTCACTGTTGACCGTGTTGTTGGAGTAAGAGCCTCAGAGACTGAAAAAGAACTGGAAGAACTAAGAAAACGGAATCTAGATTTAGAAAATGAAGTTGCTCACATGAGGTGAGAGGCATTTTAGAAGGATCTATAAAAATGGAAAGAGATAGTCTCTATTAGACCAACTGATTCAATAAGGAAAAAAACAGATGGGAATTTAAAAAATCCTTCTTTGAGTCTGAAACAAGCAAACTTAAAGCTACTTGGGAGCAATTGTGCTTATTCAGAGAACATGCAGCATTAATTCATTATTCTGAAAAGCTAAATAATATGAAAAACATCCGTCTCCTATTGTGTAAAATTATGATTATAGTTTAGAGTTGGTGAAAGTTACTGGAACTGCTAAGTTGCAGTTAGGGAGTGTATTCTTAATCAGTGTATCCACTCTCACAGTGGATAGCATACCTGAGTAACAGAAGCTGTACACCTCTCAAAAGAGCAGATTCCTTTTGCCAAACTAAGTATTTTCAGTTCACGGGGATTAGTTGAAATAGTGTATATGGCTAACATTGATTTAGAATAACTACCCCAGTAATACCAGAAAATCCCGTCTAGTAATCTAGAAGTTCATGGGTTTTTTACCGTAAGGGGTGTTTTCCTGCATTAATAGCCATTTGTTTGTTTTGGCTTGATTCATTTTTTGGATGTAGAACACAGCAAGCAATCCCACGAGATTCTGTTGTTGAAGAATTACATTTCAAAAATCAATACCTCCAGGAAAAGCTTCATGCGTTGCAGAGACAATGTTCGAGAGAGACATATCCAAGACCCTGGGTAAGTTAATAATGTAACCATATTACCTAGAGGAATCACACCTGCTTAACAAAATTATTTGTTATCCATTTGGTATTCTGTGTTCTTTAGCTGGTTTTATTTCAAATTATTGTATTCTAGGACAGGATATTAAATACTCAGCTTCCGTTTTTTTTAAAAAAACATAACAAAACAACACCAAAACTTACAGTTTCCATGTTCTACAGGGAGAAGCTGAAATATTCAGCATGTTCGCATATGTGGAGAAATCAGGGATAAGTGTGTGAGTCTGCAACTGAGAGACTACTTTTATATTCCATATTGATCGAAAATTTGGGATACAGAGAGTTTGGGAAAATACTGAGCTGCATTTTAGTTACGTTAGGTGGTTTTGTTGTGTTTTGATTTTTACAAGGTTCATTATATTGCAAATATTGCATTATAGGGTTATCTTAATCTTTCAGGAAATAGATTTAACAGTACCTTCTAGGTTTCTTTACTTCCTGTTTTGTTTTACTGTCTTCTGCTTTTCTTTCATGCTTTATTCTGTCTTCAACTTGAATCAGAGTACATGTGACCAAAGTGAACTTACCAAGTCTGTTCCTATCAGTACCAGTAAACAGAAGTATTTGAATTGCCTTCAAAAGGAATCTATTTCAAATAGGGATGAAATCAAACATCAGACTAATCATAGCATTACTGATGGCAATGAAATAGATGAGGAAGCAGATGTGCAAAGATGCATGATGCATAATGAAGGCCATGAGGCCCCTGCAGATGCAAGCACAGAAGTGTCTCTTGAACAGCATCCTGAAGATAGTGAGAAGTGTGAGGACACAGATATTTCTAGGGAAGGATTGAAAAACAAAAATATAGCTGAAGCTGATGTAGAGAACTGCAGTGAAAAAGACAGAAATATAACCCAACCTGAAAATGGAAAATTTAATGTGGAATTTGTAAAAGAGGAGAGGAAGCAAGAGATATTCAAGCAACCAAATGTTGATGAAGAAGAAAGTTTAGAAAAGCCGTATACTGACAGAATGAACTGCAATCAGTCTGATTCAGGGGAACCTTCTAATCAAGCTAATGACTATGAAGCAGAAAAAATAAATGTGAATAATGGAATGGATCAACACGCTGCAGAGGATAAATATGAAACTTACTCAAGTGGTATGGAGGGGATTGAAACAACCCCAGAACTTTGTGAAATGCCCAAGGTTTGATACTGTAGTAGCCCTCTAGCATTTCTTCTGTATAAATGATGTAGAAATAGAACAGTTTGACCTTGATAATACAGCAGTTCCTTATGCGTGGTGTGCAGGGATACTGGAGTAGTCATCAGGTGGTCCATAAAGCAAACTCTACACTTTCATGATAGGTGTGAATGTCAGCTCCCAAGTAGGCTACTCTCTGGATCTAAACTTTGGAATTGAAAGTTTACAAATAAACACAATGATACATGCATCTAGTTGATGACCTTCATTCACTAAGAGAATTACGATGCGTTATTATTTATACTAAGAAAAAAATACGCTTTATTGAAGCAAATATCTATTCCTATCATTATTAGTGATGAATCAATGGATCGTATGGTTAATTCCATACTTACATAAGTAAAACCTGCTGATTATTATAGCATCAAAAGGTTTTACTCTTTACTAGTCAGGCATATGATTGGAATTGGCAATATATGAGGCATGCAAAGCACTCTTCATGTAATAGAAATTACTAGCCTTCATGGATGAAGACTTAAGATTGTAGGAACTAACAGACTGAGAACTAGAGTTATATATTGCTCTTCCTGACTTGCTCTGTAATCTGTTTGATTTCAGTGAAATTCCTTATGCCATATGTACTATTCAATAAACATATCAGAATATGTCCGCAACAGTAGATGCTGTTCCCAGGTACAGTGTCACAGCTTACTACACACAGTAGCTTTTTTCTCTTTTAGACTTCGAGATCTATTTCTACCCAATAGTTTGAGAGTTAATTTTGGTTTGACAAAATTTTTACTGGTTTATATGGATTTGTAAATTTCCCTTAAAGGTTAAGCAAGTTTAAGAAATTTAGGAGAAGGAGTTAATGTCAGAGCAGATTAGATCAAAACTGGTGATACAACTGTCATCCATTTTATTTCTGTGAAAAATACTAATTCTCTGATGCTCTTTATCAGCTACAGCTGATACAATGAATAGTGCATTACCATTTAATAATAATTTTTTTCCATTCTGTTCTCTTAAGACATCAGGAATAGGATCAGATGATCAATATCGAAGAGAACAAGAGGTTTTAAAGGAAAATTTAAGATTGTCATCTGAAAACGTTGAACTAAGGTTCCAGCTAGAGCAGGCCAATAAAGATTTGCCAAGACTAAAGGTAACGTCTTTTTTACCTTTACTTCCCTTTACCCTGACACAGGTTAAGGGATTGCTTTAAAATAAATTGATATCTTTTCTGTACATACTGTGAGTTTTTTGTGTTTTTATGGAAGACAAGAAGGTTGAATGGCTGGTAGAAATGAGGAAAAATGTCATTGTGATGGGAAATTGATTTCTCTTTACATTTTTCAAAGTAAACCCACTGTAATTTTGTTACTCTTCACCCCAATTTGAGATCTAAGTAAGTTGCTTATTCGGGTTTTTTAGGACCAAGTCAGTGACTTAAAAGAAATGTGTGAACTTCTCAAAAAAGAGAAGGCAGATGTTGAACGAAAGCTGGGCAGCATCAGAGGGGTGAGTATTGTAACATCATTTTTCATCACAGAATCACAGGTTGGAAGGGACCTCAGGGATCATCTAGTCCAACCTTTCTAGGAAGAGCACAGTCTAGACAAGATGGCCCAGCACCCTGTCCAGACGACTCTTAAAGGTGTCCAACATGGCTAAGTCAACCACTTCCCTGGGGAGATTATTCCAATGGTTGACTGTCCTCAGTGTGAAAAATTTCCCTCTCATGTCCAATCGGAATCTCCCTAAGAACAACTTGTGTCCATTCCCCCTTGTCCTCTCCTTGGGACTCCGTGTAAATAGGGAGTCTCCATCTTCTTTGTAGCTGCCCCTTAAGTACTGGTACGCAGTGATGAGATCCCCTCTAAGCCTCCTTTTCTCAAGGCTGAACAAACCCAGTTCTCCCAGCCTGTCCTTGTACGGCAGGCTTCCCAGTCCTTTGATCATCTTGGTGGCCCTTCTCTGGACCCCTTCCAGCCTGTCCACATCCTTTTTGTATAGCGGGGACCAGAACTGTACACAGCACTCCAGGTGTGGCCTGACAAGTGCTGAGTAGAGCGGGATAATACTTCTTTCTGCTGGCAATGCCCTTTTTGATGCAACCCAGCATCCTGTTGGCCTTCTTGGCCACAGCAACACACTGTTCACTCATGTTGAGCTTCCTGTCGACCAGTACCCCCAGGTCCCTTTCCACAGAGCTGCTCTCCAGCCAGGTGGACCCCAGTCTGTGCTGCACTCCCGGGTTATGTTTTCCCTGGTGCATGACCTTACGCTTGTCCTTGTTGAACTTCATAAGGTTCTTGCTGGCCCACTCTTCCAGCCTATCCAGATCTCCCTGCAGACCGGCTCTCCCTTCTGGAGTCTCTACTTCCCCACTTAATTTGGTGTCATCTGCAAACTTCATCAGGCTACACTTGATGCCGCTATCCAGATGACTTATAAAGATGTTGAATAACATTGGGCCCAATATCGATCCCTGGGGGACTCCACTTGTGACAGGTTGCCAGTTTGAGGAAGAGCTATTTACCACCACCCTTTGGGTGCGGCCTGTCAGCCAGTTCCCCACCCACTGCACAGACCACTTGTCTAGGCCATAACGCATTATTTCTCAAGGCGGAGGCCATGGAGGACTGTATTAAAAGCCTTGGAGAAGTCCAAGTAGACAATGTCCGCTGCCCGCCCCATGTCAACCAGGCAAGTCACTTTGTTGTAGAAGGCCACCAGATTTGTCAAGCACAATCTGCCCTTAGTGAAGCCGTGTTGGCTTTTCCTAGTCATGTACTTCATTTGACTTATGATGGCCCTCAGGAGGATTCGTTCCATAACTTTCCCAGGGATTGAAGTAAGGCTGATGGGCCTATAGTTACCCGGATCCTCCCTCGAGGAGGATCTTGTAGATAGGACTAACATTTGCCTTCTTCCAGTCCTCTGGGTCATCCCCCGTTCTCCACGACTTCTCGAAGATTATGGAGAGGGGCCTTGTGATGATGTCAGCCAGCTCTCTCAACACCCTCGGGTAGATGGTGTCAGGGCCCATCAATTTATAGGGGTCAAGCTCCTGTAGTAATTCATGTACTGACTCTTCCTTCATTGATGGTGGGTCGGTGTTTGGATCAACCGGCAATTTCATTCCCAAAGTCTGGGAGCCAACAGTGTTGGTAAAGACAGAGGTGAAGAAAGGGTTGAGGACCTCTGTGTTTTCAGCATTGCTGGTGACTGACTCTCCTATTCTGCTTAACAGTGGGCCTCTGTTTTCCTTCTTTTTCTTCTTGTGGTTGATGTACCTGAAGAAACCTTCCTTGCTATTTTTGACATCTACATCTATGCCCAGTTTCAGTTCGAGCTGGGCTTTTGCTTTTCTAACTGCATCTCTGCACGCCTTGGCAATGCCCTTGTAGCTCTCAATGGATAATCCTCCACTTCTGCATCTCTGGTATGCTTCCCTTTTGGATTTGAGTAGACCCAGGAGGTCATGGTTGAGCCAAGGGGGCCTCTTGCTAAGGTTACTTCCCTTTCATTTATAGGGGATAAACTGGTTTTATGCTTCCAATAGAGAGTTCTTGAAGAACTCCCAGCACTCACCATCTCCTTTGTCTTCCATGGAAGCATCCCATGGAATCCCTTCCAACTAAGCCCTGAGTGAACTGAAGTTTGCTCTTCTAAAATCCAGAACTCTTGTCTTAGAGCTGTCCTTCAGCACGTTCAGCAGGATCCCGAACTCCACAGTATTGTGATCACTGCGGCCAAGGCTGTCACTGACCGAGATATTACAAAGCAGGTTGTCTCGGTTTGTGAATAGCAAGTCCAGCAGTGCCTCATTCCTGGTTGGCACATCTAACGTTTGTATGTATATCATTTTATGGAGCTAAGTATGCAAGAAACTTCAGGGTTCAAGTCACCCCAAAATACACCATCTTTTTTATAAATATAAATTGCACTGCGAAATAAGCAATAAAGTAAGATATTTAGTATCTCAGAATATTAAGATGAACTGTTTCCTTCTTTTTCTTCCCTCTCTATAGGCTGGTAGAAGTGGAAAGACAGTCCCAGAATTGGAAAAAACAATTGGTTTGATGAAAAAAATCGTAGAGAGAGTGCAAAGAGAAAACGAAGATCTGAAAAAAGCTCCAGCTGTGGTTTCTAATGAGAAATTACTTGGTCTTGAACAGGAAAACGAGAGGCTAAAGGTACTGATTTATCTCCAATAACTAGATTTAGGTAGCAGTTTGTATGCAAGTTAGTTGGAGAATGGAGCAGCAAACCTGTTGTTGACATTGATTGGCACAACAGTGTTTTAATAATACCAAATAGGAAACATGTAAAATGCAAAAGCAAAACTTCATTTTAGCATAACACACTGCACGATTTCTGTAAAGGTACTCTGTACTTTAAGGACATTTTTAACTATGTGATGAAATGTTATGTTCCCAGTGCTAGGTAGCTGTAACTATGCTGTGCTTTAAAACTGGAAATCTGAATTGTTCTACTAAGCAATGTATATGTGTTTTAACAAACTGTTTGATATTTAGTCTGAAATGGAAAAAATGAAACTTCATCTGGGGGACCAGCTGAGTATGCGTTATGAATCTAAAACCAAAGGAATGGAAAAAGTCCTTACTGAAAACGAGAGGCTGCGTAAAGAACTGAAAAAGGTACAATCATTGTAATGGATCCCTTTATTTCCATTAGTTACTGATTGTGGCAATTATCTTTTTTTTTTTTTTTGATTTTAATGGTTGATGTGGAACGGACACTTTTCTAAGCACTGATATTGCTATGACAGATTTTTTCAGTTATATGTAGAGAGGAGACATCCAAGGAGCAGCCTAAGACAGAATTTGGAAGTTGTGGTGCTGCTGATCTTGGATGCACTGTTTTCCTCTAAATCAGCACTGACTCTGTCTCACCATCATTTCAGATAACCCTGTGCTTCATTGTGAGGTCAAGTATTCCATAAACCTTTGTTTTTATTGAACAATAGGAAGCTGACAGTGGAGAGAAGCTACGAATAGCAAAGAATAACTTGGAGATATTAAATGAGAAGTTAACTGTACAGCTGGAGGAAACAATTAAGAGGCTAAATTTGGCTGAGAGCCAATTTGAGGGAACTGACAGCAAAAGCTGGAAGCCTGTTGTAACAAGGTAAGAATTGAGAATGAAGTAAGGAAGATAAAAGCAAGTGTTAATTCCTCTTTAAATATTAGCAAACAAATTAGACTTCTATTTTTTTTTCCTCTTTTGAAGATTTATATTATCCATATTTTATTTTCTGATTCCTTATTAGTATGTCGAATCAGTATACAGGTGTCTGATACGAATCCAGAACAGATCTAGTGTCCTTAAGTAATGGCGTTGGTAGCTGCTTCTATACAGAAGTCAGTTACTTGTCTCCCTTCTTCAGATCTGCAGACTTCTGGATGGTTCTGGTAAAGGAAGTATTTTGTCTTCCTTGCTGCTTAAATGTATTGTATTTGTGCGTTGTGGAATAATGTCAGCATTTTTGCTGAACATAAAAAGTATTTCAGAACCTTACGACATGGGTAACAATCTTAAAAAAAAAACGGAAGCCAGCAATCTGAATTTTCCAGCTTGGCTGCATTTGAATCTACATTTAACCATGTAAATGTGGAGAGGTTGTGTTAGAAAACCCCTGGGATTTCTGTACTCCCTGGGATGTGTAGGCATAGCTAATGATCCTTCACGTGTGTTCTGAAGGCCCTGAAAGCTAATGACAGTCAGCCAGTTGATTCTGTTTTCTGTGGAAGAGGGGAGAAAAACGCGGGAGGCTAGCACTGGATTATCTTTTCCTGTATTTTCCCATATATTTCATAATATAAAATGAAGTGTGGGAATCTCCATTTCCTAGATTTTTAGATAAAACTCTGACTTTGAAATCAGCATCAAAAATCATTTTTGGTTTGGTAATAATAGTAAATGTCTACAAGTCGTTACCAATAAGTTGTCTGAAAGTTACCTAACTTCTAAAATTCAGGTATCACTTGCATCACTCAATGCGGAACAAACTAACCAGTTTTACGACACCCATTTCTGCTTTGCAACTTAGGCATACCTTTTTAATTAATCTGTAGTTCCACAACTAGTTCAGATGCTTTTTCTATGACAACCTATTTATGCAGGCTGGAGATGTTAACTTTACAGCCTGAACAACTTTAATTGCATTCATTTATTTGCTAGAAGCAAGCTGTTCAGATCTGTGGTTTGTGGTTTGCTTACAGAAGTGGTTTTGGCAAACAGTCACCCCAAACACATTGCCAGTCCAAAAAGCATGACTATTACACCCATTTTCACTAATGAGCTACACACAAATATGCTAGTTATATGTCACACCAGCATGGTTAGTAATGAACAGATTGATATAGAATATGAAGTTTAATTATAAGATATATTCACATGAAACATGCCTGTGATTCATCAAAGTAGATGAGGAAGGAGAATTTTACCCCTCTTGAGGCAGAGAGTTTTTGTTTGGGTATCATCTCTTGTACTGCTGTGTCTCAGAAAAGGACAAGAAAATGAAACAATGCTTATGGTACTAAGAGAAATAAACAGCCTGTGTCCTGCATAAGAATGGAAGACACTAAGTTTTGGGGAAGAAATACTTAGTCCTGGACAACCTAGGATGAAATAAGATGACATGTTGCAAAAGTACTCTTTAACAGTTACAAACAGAGGTGGAAGATATCTACAAAAACAACCTCTGACAGCAACCTTATTAGGGCAGAAGATCAGCTGGACAGGAGAGAGACTTGTCCGATTCCATCTTAGGTCAGGTTACTGTTGAAGAGTCCATCTGCCAGTGCCCAAGATTCTACCCACTTCCCAGTCTTGCACTCCCACAGGGTCCCTTGGGGATCTCTGGTGCTTCTCTGACATATGGCTGAGCCATTTCACTTCACTGAGACTTCAGCAAACCATTCCTTTTTTTAACCTTCACCTTAACTGTGTCATAAGGCAGGAGGGCAAAACTGGCTGCCAGCCAGAGGAGGAGGAGGACAGGGACATGCAGTGAAGATGGTAGGCCCTTAACAGCTAGCATATCAGCGCAGTAGTTTTAACACAGTTTTTCTTTTAGTTCTTCACCTCTTTGGAAAACATCTCTTCTTAGTTCTGTTCAGCTGATATAGATAAGCAGTTGTGTTGGTTGTGCTTAATTGTACTTGCCTGTTTCAACTGGTGTGAATAAAAACGTTTACGCTATCATGATTTTAAAGTAAGTGAATAACATTAAGACATTACTAGCCTAGAGGAGCTCATTGGGGCACTTTAACATGCAATCCGCCTCACCAGCACATCTTCCAAAGCATGTATGTGGTAATAGGAAGTACTTGATAGGGAAGACAAACGTGTCATCCAAGTGGTCCTTCGGAAGGCTCTTTGGCAGGTAGCAGGATGTTGGGAGATTGTATTGCTATCTGAAAACCCACTTCAGATGGGAGATCGGGCTACAGGACCTCCAGATGTACCTTCCAACTAATATTTCAATGGTTCTACAGAAACCTTTTTGTAGCCTAGGATGGCTCAAAGCAAAACGGAATCCTCCTCAGACTGCTCCAGGGTAAACATAATTTCTCATAGAACATTTTTTCTCTTGGAGTCTTCATTTTCTGTTTCTGTATTAGCCCTTTTCTCAGTATGCTAATTTATTTTCCATAAATTGCTAAATCATAAGAAAACTTGTGTCACAGGTATGACACTGAAGTAAGACCTGACCATTGTGCACACTGCATCAATAACAGACATGCACGGCTGTAGCAGGAGATAGTTTGGGTTTTCTGTGGATACCATAAAAAGATTCCAGTCCCTCTTTAATAAAGGTAGATGCAAAGTAAGATCCACAAAGGTATAACATTTGGAAAAGCCTTTATTTTAAAATTAAAAATATATGTTTCATTTTGCTTCTTTCAGCTCACTTACAAATAAGACCAGTGATTATTTCAAGGCCAATATCGCAAACATATTTTAGGGTATATTTATGGCATTTAATCTAAAGATATTTTAATTTCTATTTCTGCAAAAGTATTAGCTTTTGCTCTTATCTTTTCCTAAATAAAAATACTACCAGGAGGCACGAAATTAAGATGAAGGAAATGGAAATGGATATTGCTAAAAAAACCCAAAGCATTACGGACCTTAAACGGCTGCTTCAGGAAGCAACAGAACGTGAACACAATGCTGTTAAAAACTTGCAAGATCTAAAAGAACAAGTGAGTAAAATTTAGCCAGATGACTCTGAGAACAGCTTGCTTATTATTAATTATTACTAATTAATTTCTCTCCGATATCCGTATTGGCAGAGTACGTTTTTCTTCCTCTAATCCATGCTTTTGTAGGTTTTTTCAGTCCTAGTTGCCGTAATTTTACATCTTCATATTTTAGCCAATGAATGAGGTTTACCACATATTATCAATATATATTCCTGACTTGCAGTCTTAGGGGAGAATTAACTTTTTCTCTTCTGTATTCTTCTGTAGTGTTTTGTATTATAGTTTCATTGATCCCATGAAAGCCTGTAGGTACAGATGCTTCAAATGGTCTTAAAATTTTTCTAGCTTGTTCTGCAGAGTGAGTTTGCTGCAGGGACTTCCCTCTTCCTTCCAGGTTTTTTCTGGGGGATTGACTTTGCCATCCTAAAGGGGACTTTCCTGCCTATTTCCAGTACGGTCTCTTACATGCAGTCCCTATTAAGTCTTTCACACATGGAAGAGTTAATGAATTTTAAACTCGGGTACATTTGAAGAGACATCAAATTTTGGCCTTTCAGTACTGCAGAGATGTAGCCCTAGGACTATCCATCTAGATTAGCTTCCATCTTCTGATTTATTAATATATGCATGGTTTCTTCCCCAGACTAGCCATTCCTTGTTAGGCATCAAATACACAACTTTCAGTGTAGGAAGTTATTACATTATGTAAGCAAGTAAACGTGTTCAATAAATAGAACTTGGAATTGAGTCCTATAGAAGTTTTGTTAATTTTTGCTTGTTCTCCCTTTTCTGAAGTCAGCATTATTAACATGAAGTATACACCAGCAGCAAAACTAACACAGAGAAAATTCTTTCATTATGTGATATTACTCTGGAGCCAACACACTTTCCAGTTTCTTTCACGTTTCAAATACTGATGAAGGGATGTGATCAAGGTTAACTACATTTCAAAGAAACAGAGAGCGATTGGGGAAAAAACCCAAATCCTTACCACTTCAGGTAGCAATAGAACAAAAGCCTGTCGCTAACAGTAGCCTTCTGAGAGGTCATAAATTGTCACTGCATTCAAAAACTGTGTATAGTCTCCTATTTAAAACACTAATTTTTTGTTCCCTCCTCTTCTACTGAAAGGCACTTGTAGAGGCAGGCTGACTCCCCCTCTGGTCAGGGACCTATTCTAACTTCAGGTCATTTCTAGTCAACATACACTCATTCGGGTTTTCCTTGCAAAATCACAGGCTTTTCATATCGCATCTGGAAAGGAACTTGGGCACATAGGTATGCAAATAAGCATATCAGTAGTATTTTTAAAGCACTTAAATGGTTTAGGCATATCACTTCCTTAAAATTACGTATGAATTATGCTAACATAGCTACGTGTCTAACTTCCCTTGTAAATATAACTTTTGAATACTTTTTTCTTCAGCCCTCATGAAATATGTAGCAATGATCTAGAGTAACTTTAAAAAGACTGTAGATAATTAGCTTTGTGGAAGATGTCAGTAGATGAACACTTGGGTGGGCTTTTTTTCCTCTGTGATAACCTAGTACTTGGTTACAACCTTAGTATTATTTTCATTCTTTCTTTAGTCCTGTATCAAAGAGAACTTAATCTGAACTGCATTACCCATGGATACTGTTTTCAAGAGTAAAACCTTCTGATTTTTCTTTTAAGATTGAGCTTCTCCAACACCGTCCTGAAGATGCAAGGACAGAGCAAAGCCTCATAAGGGAACTTCAGCTTTTAAGGTAACATGCTCTTCAATAACTATATAAATACCTCAGCCGATATACATGAAATAAGAATCATCAGGAAATGGCCATTGCAATTTTTAGTTACATCTTTTATGTGCTGAAATATTTTAATAATTTTAAAAAAACTATTCTAAAATTGTTTTATATTCCAGATTAACTAATAATCGATTAGAGAAAGAAAAAACAGAACTAGCTCACCAGGTGGAGGATTATAAGCACCACATACACACATATACAAGTGAAGGTCCTGCAGCCGGTAATCATTTTCAGTACCTAAAATAAAGATCTGTATTTTGGGCCTAAAACTATTTTTACTTAATGTGTGTGTGCAAAGTAATACTAAATCTATAGAATTATTTTATTTCTATTAATGCCAGAGTAATGAAAACTGGAGCAGACTATGGTCTTGGATCTTTGAGTACTTCTACAAGCTTTTTATAGAGAAGTATTAGTAAAAACCTCCATAATTAGTTACCTTGAACAAGAGGCTGTAATCTTTCTAAGATGTCCCTTTCCAGGAAGATGTGTAGTTCATGCCACCATCTGCTTTATAAACCTCAAGAGACTGCTTTTAAGATGTCAGTCATTCATTGAACCTCTCATGCCTACCCCTTTTGCATTGGGTTCCAAGCTGCCAGAGGTGGAGTGTCTGTTTCCAGATACCAGCTCTGCGAATGATTTCAGACTTAGCAGGCATCAGTCCCATGGGAAAAGCAGAGTATTATAGAGCGCCCATTGCCATATGACCGGGAAAAAAAATTTAAAATTAACCCGCTTGAAATGATTAATATAATTAACAAGATCCTTATATTGCATTATTTCCAAGTTTCCTGCATTTAATTCAGAGACACTGTACCTGTTGTGGTCCTCAGCATGGGAACAGACTGGCCATTGGAGTATCGCATTTAATCGCAGAAACTAGACACCATCACCTAATCTGTACCAGAACTAAAGAAAAGCCCAGATTACTTGAATTTTGGTCGTTGTTGATCCCAATTGGGTTTACACACTTTAACTGTTTCAGCTTTCAGGAAATGTAGAGCTATTGTAACAAGATTCACGTCACTGATTTCCATTACCTTATATTTCATAACAAATTATCATTATTTTTGCAGGCCATAATGAAATTGTAGAGAAGGATAAAAATGACAAGTTAATGACAGAAGTAGCTGACCTCCGGACACAGCTGAAAGCCTCAGAGTTGGAAAAACAGCAATTAAAGGTAAGTTGCAAGGATCATCTCATTGCAAGAGAATGAGCAAAATTATGATTAGCTAGAAAGAGACATTTAATATCTAAACTAATATTTAATGACAAAGTCAATTTCTAAACACATTTATTAAGCCTATTTTGTTGTTAGTGAATGTGCTGTTCATGGGTAGATTTTATGTTTTTAGAGAACATGCTTGTTCTCTCATTATTCAGCCTCTTAAGAAGGAGGCAAAAAAAGCTGCTGTTGACAAGTATTTCCTAAGTTCTGGATAAAGGTGGTACTTCTTCATTCTCTTTAATAGGAAGAAACAAAAAAGCTCAGAAGAGAACTAGAAAACTTTGACCCTTCCTTTTTTGAAGAAATTGAGGATCTGAAGTACAACTACAACGAAGAAGTAAAAAGAAATATTATCTTAGAAGAGAGATTAAAGCAGCTTTCTGAAGAGTTTGGCATTCAAGTGGATAGTCCAGGCAATGTTTCTGTTGATTAGGCTAGTGTTAAGTATCCTCAGTACTGATAGAGAAAAAGAAATCCGGGGCAGTTACACAATACTGATTTCTTTCTCTGGTTTTATCTTGGAATGATACAAGCCTATTCAAGTTACAATAGTTTGGCACGTACCTAAGAGTGCAGAAGTGGATTAGTCAACAGATTATGGTCAGTACTTGTATACACCAGTCAGAATAAAAGTGAGTTTTACCTCTCCCAACTCCCTTGCAATATTATATTTTAACTCAGAACAGTAATTTGGATAACACACAGGCGTCAGGTGAAGTTGAAACCTTGGATTTATCCTGAAAGTTGAGAAACTCTTAAAATGTGCTAAGTACACTGAAGTTCCAGATCGATAAGAACATGTAATTTGTTCTTGCTGTTGGTGTGCTGGATGTCTGTTCTTACATCTCTGGTTATTTTTACCTCCATTTTCAAAAATCCAAGAACAAAGATTTGAAAATAAAGTTATAGTAATGATATTTTTGTAGATAGATAAATGATTTTTTATTCTGTATATTTTATATAGCTGGATGTATACTTTTGTAGCACAGATAAAATAAAGCCAACTCAAATGATCATGCAGTCTCACCTTTATTATTTATATGCCATCTTAATATGCTCTTGATGAAGTTTCCTAATTGAGATGCAGTCTGAAAATGGGTATTACTAAGCCAAGTCTTGTCTCTCCCTAATTACTAAGGATCTCCAAAACAATAGAAAGTATACTAGTTCTATTTACTCCCTTTGTCCCAAAAGAGTGGAAGTACCTGCAGGATAATGCTTAATTAGGTTTTCTAGTAACTGTATAACGCTGCAGCTTACTGTTAAATAACAGAGTGAAAATTTTCCCCCAAAAGGAATTGTTACACCTTTAAAAAAAAAAAAGTATCAAATTTCAGGACTAATTCTGGTCCCACCTGAAATATGTCCTTCACTGTTAAGGAACAACTAGATCCTAAATCTGAATCCTACATGTAACAGTATCATAATGATTATATTTATAGAAGTGCAACCTATGGAATTTCACAGTTGACTGCATTAATTAGCTAAGCTATTAGGACCAGCCAGTGTTAAACAACATACTTCTTACACTTAATTATAACAGTTTCCAGAAATGGGATCAAAATTTAAGGATTTTTTAGAACTAAACATAAACATGCTGAAAGCTAGATCTCTGCTCTGGATGTCAGATCTCGTTATATAAAATTAGTCGTTTAGGAAAAACAGTACCTAGGCTGCTGCCTAAGCTACAAGATTATTTGTAAAGAGTTCAGTGGTAGACACGAGAGGAATGCAGCACAAATGACAACTAAAAGAGAAAAATCATTTCAAGCAACAAACTTAATATCTTTAAGTCTGTCAAATCTTTGGCCATCCAAGTTTGAAAAATGGTGAAACAAACTCTTTGGTTCGAAGTCACAGTCATATTTAGTTCTATTAAAAGTAATTACAACAGGCTGAGAACTCAGGTATGTCTCTGCAAGTGGCCAGCGTAAACCAAGATGATGGCGATGGAGCTAAAATAAAAAGAAATCAGTTTAGAGATTTTGATATAGTGGCCCAACAGTTCCCAACTTGAGGGGTGTGCACTTTAATTCCAGGATCGTCTGCATTAGGGCACTTACGACCATTAATCAGTTACCATCAACCATTAATCTGAGTAACAATGAAGTAGAAAAGGCAAACCAGAACCACAGCTTCAAACAATATAAACTTGCTAATTAATCAAAAATCACATTCCTGTTAACAATACTTGTTCTACAAGTCAACATTACAAGAAATTGAATTTTTAAATAAAAGAATTAAGCTTTAAAATGTTGGGTGATTCCCATACAGAGAGGCAGGAAAATACTATTTTATATTCTCAATTACTTTAAGTTATTAGCATAATGTAGATAATGAAGTTTAA
Organism: Phalacrocorax aristotelis; assembly: GCF_949628215.1. NCBI lineage: Eukaryota > Metazoa > Chordata > Aves > Suliformes > Phalacrocoracidae > Phalacrocorax > Phalacrocorax aristotelis. The sequence continues at coordinate 170,919,436 of NC_134276.1, forward strand.
TATGTTGCTATTGCAGTGATTCACTGGCTTGACTAATTCTACTCTCACTGGATTTGCTAGAAGATTTACTACTAAAGAAATTGGAAAGCAAGACAAAAAGTGACTACCTCACAATACTTCATGTATTATGAATTACAGTGATTTCTGCATGTCCATCTATATATTTACCTTGATTAAACACCCATCATGGCAGTGCCACACAATTCCTTCAACTTTACCCTCACTGCAGCCTTCAAACCAAGACATTATGTCATTTTGTTTCAAAGTAGGTGGATTCTTTATTTCAAACGCTCCATGTGGTACAAGAAGATGTACTGGCTGCTTCTTGCTTCCTAATCCTATGTTAAAAGAAACAAAAATCTTCCTGCTAGTTATGTGTGATAACTTAAGATTTTCCTCACTTTTGTTATTATGAGTATCATAAAAGCACTCTAAAGGTAGACTATTAGATACTACGACATTGTCCTGCCTTTAAGAGAAGAGTTAAATAGACTTTCAAGCATCAAATGTAGCTGTTCCCTCCTCATGTAACATTTTATTTAGATAAAACAAACATGACAGATTTATACAGTTGTCTGCTTTGTCCTTGTGGTCACCTCATCATTAACCATAAAGCTCATGCTTCAGATCATGGTCAATAGCACAAACATCTTAGTTCCTGAAAATCTGGCATGTTTTCTTATTAATATGGATTAATACTTAAGCGAGGCTGTTAACAAATGCATTGCCTTTTTACTGACTGTTCAACATAAATCTTCATTTAAGAATACAGCTATTAGAAATTTTGTTTTTTGCATTTCCTTTACAGTCTGAGAAAATACTTAAACCAGGTACTGCTATTTTTCCTATCCATCCTTGCAAGTTATCCTAACAGCAAACCTCAGAAGTTAAAACTCACTTCTGCTCATATCTAATTGCTTTTATGTTAAAAGGCTTTTAAAGGGAGAAGCCACAACCAAAATGTAACTTCAGCTACATTTCCTTAAAAAAGTGTTCATAAATTTTCATAATTTAAAAATTGCAACTCATGACTAACTCTAAGGACTCAAAAAAAAAGTGGCTGAATAAAATTTTCTACTTTAATGGACTAAACAGTATCGGAAGAACAAGTTAAAGTAGTCAAGAAAAGGCACCAACAATCTTAAATATTTTAATAGTAATATTTAAAACAACTTTTCCAGTCAGAATATTTTTTGAAAGACTAAAGCAAAGCATTTTTGTAATAAAGCACATGCAGGTGGAAAGACATTTAATTGACTATATAAATAGTCTCATGACAAGTCAGCTTTCTGAGGTATTTTTGGATGAGCATTCTTTGAGCTAGCCCTTTTCTCTCAGTTCTAAAAAGGTTCCATTGTTACCTTAGAACTTCTTTAAAACTTACACAAGAAAATACAAAGTTTTCACTCAAAAATAGCTCTAAATAAAAAAGTATTTAAGAACAGGCCATACAAGCTTACCATATGGATTTGCATTAATATGGGTCCCAATAAGCTCCAATGTTTGTTCTAAAATTTCTGATAACGGCACTGGACTGATTTCCAGAAGCCCTGGGTCAGCATGGTGTTTCAATACCAGCGCTATTTCAGCCTCATAATTTACAACAGATGAGTGCCAGCAATACTGCTTACTATTTTTCTCCACAGGCACCCAACCTAGGAGAAAACATTGCATTTTACCAAAGTAAATATCTGAAGTTCTCTTATGCGTACTAGAACTGTACATGCATTAAAAAAAAAAAAAAAAGACAGTTAATTACAAACAGAAAGACCAACAAGAAAAATGATGTCATATTGCAGAGAAATGTCAGAGGAATGCAAACGTGATCACTATGCCTTCAGCTGAAGCCCTCCAAGTCTGTACAGCAAACTGCAATTATTTTCAATGTGTCAGAAGAACGGAGCCTTTCGGGATAGTGAACGAATGACATTCCAATTGTTTTCTGAATATGTTAACTACTACTTTTAACTCTGGAACTAATTCAAATTCATTTAAAAAAGAAAATGAATCACACACTCCCCCTCCCAACCGTTTTACCTGTGATGCATCATCAGTACCTGGCATATGTCCGTTTTCATCGGGCAAAGGATTGCCATTAGAAAACTCTATGTCCTTTGCTGGAATCCAGGTATCTGGAACAGGCTTGAAATCCTCTTCAACATTCCAAACAAATTCTAGACATACAGACGTGACAGTTTTTGGCAAACTGGTAGCGAATTTTATGTTTTGATTGCCTTTAAATTCAAGTATTAAAACACCACCAATCTGAACCTTGTTCTACAGACAGTAGACCCAGTTACTTTGTACAAGCACCAACACCTGGCACACTCAAGCAGTCTACAATTAGGAAGGTTTAAAGAAACATAGTAGCCTTTAAGTAGTTTAAAAGTTCAAAGCTAACTAAGATTAAAAAATAGCTTCCTAAATAGCCAACATTTTATTCTACTTCTCTTGCTCTAGTTTAAATATAATAGACTATTTCAGTTGGAAGGAACCTACAATGATTATCTAGTCCAACTGCCTGACCACTTGAGGGCTGACCAAAAGTAAAAGCATGTTGTTAAGGGCATTGTCCAAATGTCTCTTAAACACTGACAGGCTTGGGACAGCGACCACCTCTCTAGGAAGCCTGTTCCAGTGCATGACCACTTTCCGTAAATAAATGCTTCCTAATGTCCAGTCTATACCTCCCCTGGCACAGCTGTGAACCATTCCTATGCATCCTATCACTGGATACCAGGTAGAAGAGATCAGCACCTCCCTCTCCACATACCCTCCTCAGGAAGCCATAGAGAGCAATGGGGTCACCCCTCAGCCTCCTTTTCTCCAAACTAGACAAACCCAAAGTTCTCAGCCACTCCTCACAGGACATGCCTTCCAGCCCTTTCACCAGCTTTGTTGCCCTCCTTTGGACGCATTCAAGGACTTTCACATCCTTCTTAAATTTTAGGGCCCAGAACTGCACACAGTACTCAAGATAAGGCCGCACCAACGCTGAGTACTGCAGGAAAATCACCTCTTTTGAATGGCTGGTTACACCACGTGTGATGCACCCCAGGATGCGGTTTGCCCTCTTGGCTGCCAGGGCACGCTGCTGACTCATACTGAGCCTGCTGTCGGCCAGCACCCCCAGATCCCTTTCTGCAGGTCTGCTCTCCAGCCACTCCCCTCCCAGTTTATACTGGCGCCCAGCATTACTCCATCCCAGGTGCAGAATCCAGCACTTGGACTTGTTAAATCTCACCCCATTAAGCATAGCCCAGTGCTCCAATTTATCTAGATTCCTCTGCAAGGCCTCTTGTCCCTCAAGAGAGTTGACAGCACCTCCCAGTTTGGTCTCATCAGCAAAGTTGCAAATGGTGCGTTCAACTCCAGCATCCAGATCATTGATAAATATATTGAACAGGACTGGTCCCAGAATTGAACCCTGAGGAACACCGCTGGTGACCAGCCAGATGTAGCCCCATTTGCTGCAACCCTTTGAGCCCTGTTGTTCAGCCAGTTCTTCACCCTGTGCACTGTGAACCTGCTCATCCCACAGCTGGACAACCTGTCCAGAAGGATGCTGTGAGGGACAGCATCAAAAGCCTTACTAAAATCCAGAACAACTACATCCACCGCCTGCCCTTTGTCCCCTAGGTGGGTGACCTTATCGTAGAAGGATATCGAATTAGTTAAACGGGTCTTTCCCTTTGCAAACCCATGTTGACCGTGCCTGATGATTGCAATTTTCTTGAAATGCCTTTCAATACTACCCAGTATAATCTTCTCCATAATATTTCCAGCAACTGAGGTTAGACTAAGAGGTCTGTAGCTCCCTGCATCTTCCCTCACACCCTTTTTCTAGACTGGAATAATGCTGGCTGGCTTCCAGTCAGCGGGGACCTCCCCAGACTCCCAAGACCTTTGGTAGATGGCTGAGGGGGGTCCTGCCGTAACAACCACTAGCTCCTTCAGTACTCTGGGATGAACCCTATCAGGCCCCATGGACTTGTGAGCATTCAGCTGATCCAGCTGGTGCCTTACAACTTCAGTGTCCACACATGGAAAGTCACTGTTCCCACGCTTGTGATCCCCTGGCTCAGGGGATGGGGCAGCCCAAGGGCTGTCAGTGTTATTAAAGGCTGAGGCAAAAGACACACTGCATGCCTCCACTTTTTCTTCATCCCTATTAGTCAGATGACCATCTTCAACAGGTATCGGTCCTATGTTTTCTTTAGACTTCCTCTTGCTATTAACATACTTACAGAAATCCTTCTTGTTACCTGACACAACAGTGCCCAGTTTCAACTCTGAGCTTTGGCCTTTCGTGTCTTCTCCATGCTTCCGTAATCTTCTCACAAAGCCTGACCCCGCTTCCAGAGATCACACAATTTCTTTTTCATCTTCAGCTCCACAAGGAGTTCCCTGTACAGCTGAGCCAAGTCTTCTGCTCTGCTGGCTTGACACAGTGGAATTGCCTGCCCCTGTGCTTCTAAAAGGTAGTTCTCAAAGACTGACCAGCACTCATGGACTTGTAAGCCCTCACAAAAGCAGATTCCCAGGGTACTCTGCTAAATAGCTCCCTGAATAGCTTGAAGTTTGCTCTCCTGAACTCCAGGGTAACAACTCTGCTGTCCTTTTTCTCATTACACTAAAAATTTTAAATTCAACCATTTAATGATCACTGTGGCCAAGACAGCCACCTACCATCACATCCCTATTCACAAACAGCAAGTCTAGGAGGGCATCTTTCCTAGTTGGCTGAGTACTTGCAACAACAAGTTATCCCCTACAAACTTCAAGAACTTCCAAAACCTGCTCACTACAGCAGGATTATATTCCAAGCTGATGTCTAGGAAGTTGAAATCTCCCATAAGGACAAGGGCTAACGAGCCTGAAGTTTCTCCTAATCACCTATAGAATAACTCATCAGTGTTTCCAACCTGGCTGGACAACTGGTAGTGAACACCCACTACATCTCATTTATTTTTCATTTCCCTAATCCTCAACTGCATCATCACTAACTCACATACAGTGCGATACCTCCAACTCACCTGCCCCACCTATCCCTCCTGAAAAGCACCCCAATCGTGGGACTCACTCCACCCAGTCTCACTAGTACCAATGATCTGGGAGCTAAGCAAGGCTTCCAGTTCATCCTGTTTTTTTTCTCATACTGCGTACGCCGGTGTACAAGCATTTCAGCTACAGTCCTGAGCCCTCCGTGCTCCCAGGAGCAGTGAAAATATTCCCACTAGCATTGCCACACTCCAGTGGTGCCATGCCAACCCTTGGCTTACCCACTGCATCCTGTTCGTATCCCCTTCCCCCATCAATTCTACTTTAAAGCTCTCTCAAAGTAAAGAGTGACATTAAAAAAAATTGGAGCACGATTACTCCCATTTCCTGTGTTAAACTAGAGGTGTTTCTCCAACTGGATAACTTACATTGTCAAAAACAAGAAAAGAAATCTTCACTAACCTTTGCAATCTTCCAATGAATACAAGAATTGTTTAAACCGTTTTTCAGCTTGTTTGTTGGGTTTTCGATCCAGCCGGGCCCAGAGATAGGGTTGCCCTAAAGTTTCCAGAAGGATAAAACCAGCAGTTTACTGAGGTAACAATGCCCTGCAAAGCATTGATATCAACTACACAAAAGGCAAAATATGAATTCTCATTTGTCACTAGAGAAATTTTATATCCAAAGACACCATTGAACTCATAAATTCATTACTGTTATAACAATCTAAAAATCTATTTGTAGAATCTCGCCTAGTTTAATACAAAGCTTCCTTACAATTTCAGGTAAATGCAAGAACCCCACTGATGCCACAAACCACATTCTTCTCATTTCCTCCCAGCCTCCATACTTCTTTTAATCCTCCTCAAGGATATTAGACACCCTTAATTATACAAGTTCTAGTGTGCAAGGAAGACTTCCTAATAGGAAATCCTAAAACTGGAAAAGTTCCTTGATTGGTATCTTCACTTAAACCATACTTCATGCGCTTTAGAGACTAAAATCTATAAAACATTTTTAAGTACCTCCTATGTTTACGGTAACTGCTACTTTGTGGTGAAGAGGAGAATTGAATTCGCCACAGCTGTAGTCCAATAATACAATGAAAGTGAAAACTACATAAAACAAAGCTTCTAGTCAGCATGAGAAAGCTGCGTACAGATCTTCCTTTTACCTTTATAGGTGGTTACATAACAGCAGGTCCCGTCCACCTTTTCAGTAGGAATTGCATTGTATATATCTGCCTCTAACGCCTTCCCAGTTATAGCTTCAGTTGCCAAAACTTTAAATGGCTGAAAAGAAGACAGGTATTTTAAACCCTCATCGTGGCTGCATTACTGCCAGGTTCTCATATGGGTTCTTGCTCCTCACAGCTGCCCTCCCTAAGTCCAGCGTTATACCTCACATTGCTAATTTCTAACGCTATCGAGAGACACCCTCGTTTCTTCAGGGCACAACACTTTGGAAAATGCTCTAAGGCAACAAAACAAAGGCAATCTATCTGCAAACTCTCTCCCTCTTTTCCATTCCTGAGGAGCATTTAGAGATGGCTTTGCCTTCCACCTTACGCAGTGCATGGAAACCAGACGGGTGCCAGTCCAGCGCTGCTAAAGTTGGAGGTGAGTCTTCCTGGGTTACGACGGCAACAGAAATTCACCGTGACGAGCTGCTCCCAGCTTTCGGTTTGGAGCTGACGGTCAATAGCACCGTGTTAGTGCAATGCACAGACCAGGGGAATGCAAGGTGGCAAAAGCACCCTGGCGTTACATCCTCTGTATCGGTGCTGCCCGATAAACACTTCTCCGCTTGAAAAGAGCAAAGAAAGAAGTGATCTGAGGTCAGGGGTCTGAAACAAATATCCAACCACAACTAGTCCACATTTCTAGGAGGACTTCTATAGGGCTTCTGTAACAGTTTCACTGCAAACATGTAATCAGTTTTCATTCAACCATTTTTCTGTACAATCAACACTCCTCCCTCCACTCTCCCCAGCCAATTTTGACTTGTAAGCTGGTCATCATCTCTTTCTCCTAGCAAAACAAAACACAAGGCCTTGTCTTGCAGAAATCTGAAAACAGAATTTGCAATTCAAAAAATGAGAACCTTCTACAGGCTTCCTAACATTACATAGTTAGGAACCAGATTTGTAACCATAACATACAGCATATATAAATATTTTTATGAATACTACAGGAAAAATGAAAATTTTCAGGGTACTGAGAAAACGTACCTGTTGTTCCTCCCACTAGCACCCCCCCTTCATACCTAACACTCATAACTGCCTGTATTATCCTTGCCTGCACTTTGAAAAACAAAGAACCATAGCATATACCAACCAGTTCCAGATTTAATCCCCTGTTATCTTTTTCTATATGAACAACAAACAACTTTGGGAGGTACCCTTACATGATCATTATCAGGATGGTGCTAGAACTGACAGTCGAATAATTAAGCTACTGAGGTTTTGGCATCATTTCAGCTCGTACACCCAGAAGTCAAACACCAAAGAAAAAAGTCACCCAGATGGATTCAAGTTCACTATGCAGCCGACAGACAGCAGCTGGTACTGCCACTGAAACTGAGAAACACAAGCTGGAGATCTACAGCTAGACAGATGAATGCCACCCCAAGCTGTCCTGACAATGCCTTTACACCTCAGGAAGAAAATACTTGGATTGGGCTCCATTATTTTCACCTTGGTAAGTATTCCATGACTTACAGCCTCAGATGAAATCTTCTGTCAGAAGCCTGATATTCCCTTGATCACAAAACAAAACAAGAAAAAGAAAAAGAAAAATAGAGACAAACTTATTTTTTCCCCACAAGGCTCACAGGCCAAGACAGCAGGATGGTTTTACACAAGCTCCCAGTGCGGTCATGCTGGAGCTGCCTCATTCCTTGCCATGACTGTTCCCTACACTGAGGCAAGCAAGCACAGCGTCAGGGGGAACACCTGCATGCGCTTGGCAGGAAAAGAGTGGGACAGAGCTGAAATGACACCCACAACAATTATCTAAGCGCGACAGGGGAAGGGAAAAGCCCCTTTTCCGCCACGCAGCCGGCGACCGATGCAAACCTCGGCAGTACATGTCGCTCAAGATCTGCAGCGAAACCTCTCGCCGCGCAGGTGTCCCCCTCCCTCCACACGGGCCCGGCCGAGCGGTCTGACGTGGTCGGGGCTGTTGCCTGTCGTCCCGCAGCTCGCCCACCCCACCCGAGGGAACCGCTACCCGCGGCACAGCGGCTCCGCCAGTGACCCGACCCCGGCCTCGGCCAAGAAACGGACACCACGGCCCCGCTTCCCTCCATCCGCCCGCCTATCCATCCGTCCCGCCCGACCCCGCGGCGCCCCGACCACCTGCCGCTCCCGCTTGGCCGACGGCTCCTCCTTCACCTCGGTCACGAACAGACACGGCACCTTCCGCTGTACCGCGCCGCGGCGACTCATTGCCTCGACCGCCCGCTGCCGTCACCGCCCGCCGCCGGCCCCGCGCCCAGCCGGAACTGCGCCTGCGCCGCGACGCGACGCCTGAGCCGTGCGCGGCGGGAAATGGAGTCCGTCGCCTCCCGCAGGAGCCCCGCGAGGCACCTGTGCGCCGGGGACGGCGGGGCGGGGCGGGGCGTGGCCGCCTCTCTCCGGCCAGCAGCCCTCGGCCCTCGGCCAGGCGGTGGCTCTGCCGCTCTCCGCCTCTCCGCCCGGCCAGCAGCCCCGGCCCCGGCCCCGGCCCCGGCCCCGCTTCCCACAGCGGCGGCTCCTGTCCCGTCCCAGCTGTACTTGGCGCCGGGCTGAGGTGGCCGGCTGGTGGCGCGGCCCATCGCCGTGGCGGCGGCCCTTGCCCGTTGGCGGTACCGTTCCCGTGGCCGGGCGGCCGCTCCTCAGGCTGTCGTTCCTGCCCCGGCCTGGCTGCGGGGACCTCGCTGTGGCCGATGCTGCTGCCGTCGGGGAGCCGCCTCCTTGCGATAGCTGGGCTCTGGGCCTCGGTGTCCGGCCTGGGAGTCTGTGGTGGGTTGACCCTGGCTGGAGGCCGGCTGCCCACCAAAGCTGCTCTGGCGCTGCCCGCATCCTCAGCTGGCCAGGGGAGAGACAATGTGACTACAGGTGGCTGGAGCTGAGGACAGGAAGAGGTCACTTACCCCTCACTGTCTCTCTGGGCAAACCAGCGTCCACTCAGGGAACTTGCCTTATTTGTTGCCGATCAAATGAGAGTGATCATGGTGAAGAGAAATAAAAACGGCACCTCAAAACCCCTTCCCGCCACCCCCAGCTCTTCCCAGGCTCAACCTCAGTCCTGATTTTCCTCTACCTCCTCCCCCTGGGCAGCACCGGGGGATGGGGCATGGCAGGAAATATGTGCGGCCAAAGCTCAGTAAGGGTTGACTCTGGCCAGTACCGTGAGGGAAAATAAGCAGGGCTTTTTTCAATATGTCAATGGCAAAAGTCAGGCCAGAAGTAACATTAGCCCGTAGCTTGATGAGAACGGTCACCTCACAAGCAGGGACATAGGCAAGGCAGAGATGTTTAATGCTTTCTTCACCTCAGTCTTCAACAGCGATGGTGGGCTCAGGGACCCCCAGAGCCCTGGGCTAGGGAACCGTGACTGTGGAATGATAAATCCCAATGAATCCCAAACCAGTGTGGGACTTGCTGCTCCAGCTACGTCCCTATAAGTCGATGTGGCCTGACGGGTTTCATCCAAGGGTGCTGAAAGAGCTGGCTGATGTCATAGTGAGACCTCTCCTGATGATTTTTCAATAGTTTTGGGAACCTGGAGAGGTCCCAGTTGACTGGAAGCTGGCAAACTTTGTCTTAATCTTCAGGGAGGGCCACAGTGATGACCCAGTAACACAGGCCTGTCAGTTTCACTTCTGCGCCTGGCAAGATCATGGAGAAGATTATGCTCGGAGTTATTGAAAACCACTTGAAAGACAATGCAGTCCTTGGTCCCAGCCAGCACGGGCTCACAAGGGGGAAGTCCTGCTTAACAAACTCCATTTCCTTCTATGACAACGTTACCCACCCAGTCGACCAAGAAAAGCCAATCAATGTGCTCTGTTTGGATTTCAGGAAAGCTTTTGGTACTGTCTGTTACAGCATCCTCCTGGACAAAATGTCCAGCATACAGCTGGATAAACATGTAACGCAGTGGGTGAGCAAGTGGCTGACTGGTCAGGCTCAAAGGGTCATAGTAAATGGGGTTACACCGGGCTGGCGGCCAGTCACTGGTGGGGATCCACATGGACCCATCTAGGGGCCGGTACTCTTTAATGTCTTTATAAACGACCCTGATGCAGGACTGGAAGGAACACTAATTAAGTTTGCTGATGACACAAAAATAGGTGGAGCTGTTGACACTCTTGAGGTCAAAGAGGCCCTGCAGAGAGATCTGGACAGCCTGGAGAGCTGGGCAATCACTAACGATATGAACTTTAACAAGGGCAAGCACCGGATTTTGCACCTGCAGTGTGGCAACCCTGGATGTAAACAGAGACTGGGGAACAAGAGCCTGGAGAGCAGCCCTGCGGAGAGGGATTTGGGGTTCTAGTTGACAGGAAGGTGAACATGAGCCAAGAGTGTACCCTGGCAGCCAAGAGGGTCAGCTGTGTGCTGGGGTGCCTCAAGCACTGCACTGCAGCTGGTCGAAGGAGGGGATTGTCCCCCTCTGCTCTGTGCTGGTGCAGCCTCACCTCGAATAGCGTGTACAGTTCTGAGCACCACACGACATTAAGGATACAAAGCTACTAGAGAGTGTCCAGCGAAGGGCCAAGTTGGCGAAGGGTTTGGAGAAGAAACCGTATGAGGAGCAGCTAAATATGCTTGGTTTATTCAGTCTGGAGAAGAGGAGGCTAAGGGGAGACCTCATCTCCTCCTCATGCTCTTCCCCTGCTCCAGCATGGTGTCCCTCTCATGGGAGACAGTCCTCCGTGATCTTCTCCAATGTGGAGGCTTCTCACGGTCTACAGTTCTTCACAAACTGCTCCAGCATGGGTCCCTTTCATGGGATGCAGTCCTTCAGGATCAGGCTGCTCCAGCGTGGATTCCCCCCGATGGGCTCACAAGTCCTGCCAGCAAACCTGGTCCAGCGTGGGCTCCTCTCTCCACGGGGCCACAGGTCCTGCCAGGAGCCTGCTCTGGTGCGGGGTCCTTCACAGGCTTATAGCCTCCTTCGGGCACAACCATATGCTCCGGCTTGGGGACCTCCATGTGCTGCAGGAGGACAGCCTGCCTCATCATGGCCTTCACCACAGGCTACAGGGGAATCTCTTCTCCAGCATCCGGAGCACCTCCTCCCCCTCCTCCTTCACTGACCTGGGTGTCTGAATAGTTGATTCTATCCCATAGTCTCACTCTTCTCTCTGAGAACTGTTGCACACGGGGTTTTTTTCCCCCTTCTGACATATGCTGTCCCAGGGGCGCTACCACCATCCCTGATGGGCTCAGCGTGGCCAGCAGCGGGTCTGTCTTGGAGCAAGCTGGCATTGGCTCTGTTGGGCATGAGGGAAGCTCCTAGCAGCTTCTCACAGAAGCCACCCCTGTAGCCCCTCCCGCAACCAAAACCTTGCCACGCAAACCCAAAAGAGGGTTGACTCTTCCTGATCGTACCTTCGTCTGTGCCTCACGGAGGCACAGCTATACAGCTGCAAAGAGCCCCTGTTGGGACAGCTCTTGGCAGCGTTAACACTTTCTTTGTGGGGCTGCTCCTGCCCCAACAGGAACCGTGACAATGTAAGCAGTTGACAGCTGACAGGGTCCTAGCAGGAAGCAGCAAGTTTCTGAATCCAAAGAAAGAGGTACAGTGAGAAAAACACTGGGCACAAGGATTTTGGTTAAAAAGGAGTCAAAGGACGAGGTTTTCCTGGGTGGTATCAAAGATGTGTGCCTAAGACCACAGTTCCTGCCGCAAGGAGGAGGGTGTTCCTTAAGGCCCGCTGAATGGGTTTGTTCCGTTTTACGTTCAGGAAACACCAGAAGGGGAGACTCTTTGAAATGGTCCAATTTTCCATACTTTACTCACAAGCAAAGGAGCTAAGGGACGATGTTCAAGCTGGACAGGTCACACAGCACCATCATGCTGATGTCACGAGCTGGAGGAGTGTCTGGCAACTGTGGAAGTGTAACATTCTATACCGGTTAGCAACCGCCTTCGTGGGTTCAGAAGCCTGGAGAAGGTAACAGCTCCTTCGCCCAAGGGCATTTTTGCTGCCTCTCAGAGTTTTATTTCAAAAAAGCAGCAGAGCCTAGGTTCTGCAGGCCCAGTTTTTGAAGGGAAGCTGCTGATTTCATGATAAGATAACAACTTGCCTGAATGTCGGTAGCTTCACCATTTCCATGTATGTTCTTCCAGTCCTAAGAACGTGGAGCAGAAGTAGGAGAGGCAAAGATGGGCACAGCTGGGAGCGACAGCTACTTCCAGTTGTGTTTCCCCTACACACAGGTAAATGCCGCAGATTTTAGAGTCGTTTGTATCATTGCATTTCCGGACATATCTGTGTTGAAAAGGAGGTTTAGGATGTCAAGTTAGAAGTTGACCCGTCACTCTGCCTGGGTCATGGCCGCATCTCTAGATCAGATACCTGGTTTTTGGAAGTGGTCAGAAGAGCTCCTGATCATCTAAACTGTGGGCGATACTGACTAGAGTGTAAAAGCGGTGCGTTTTGGAGATGCTGCTCCCAGAGCCAGCTGCTGAAGTCCGGAACTGGGTAAACCCTACCTTCAAACATTCAACTGTTTTCAAGTGTGGCTTTGTCTTCCTTTAGAGAGTTACTCAGAAACTCATGAAGAAATAACGGGCAACCTGGCATTTAAAGCTCTCAGCCAGGACGTAGTTCATACGCAGGATATGGACAGATTTGTGCCCTTGTTTTGCAATCGAGTACTGGCAAGTCTGTACAAGGACTACAAGTCCACAGACAGTTTTGTGTTTGTTGGGAATTTTTCTGTATTGGACTTGCATGGCAGATTGCATTTGAGATTGACCTGATAATCCAACTGTGCCGGATGGGAAACTCAGCCACGTGTCATTTTAGTGACTAACAGATTGTTTTTCTTCCCAGCATCTCATGAAAAGTCTGCACTACAGTAAATAGACTGATTTACTCCTATTTTTATCTAGGAACAGCCTGACATCATGAAAGCTCCACTGAGCTAACTGGAGATAACTTTAGAGTTATATCTGGAGCTTGAGAGAAAATTAGAGATACCTTTTAAGAGCCTCAAATATCAGAAGGTGGTCCCACAAAATCTTAGTCACATGCTGAGAGTAGTGCACCGCGTATTCATCCATTTAGTCCCTTTCGAGGGTTCTATTTACAAAATCTGAAAACTGTTTTCTCCTGCAGCAAAAGAACAGCAACATCTCCTGCTTCTGGGAAACACAACCCTTGGGCTGCGCGAGGATCACCTGTGCCTTCCATCACAGGAAACCTCGTCATATCAATGGACTGTTTTTGCCACCTACTGACAGTGAGTACAAGTATTCTCTCAGCAGTTTGTTTCTTAGAGTAAGGCCATACACAGCAACATCCTTCCAGTGCTTACATAATGTAAATTAGGGTCGGGAAACGTACCGTGGCAAATCAGTCCGGGATGATGTGCTGCCCCAGCAAGACCAAGGCAAAGAAAGGAGCGGCACTGGCATTTGAATAGGGTTGCCCTATGAAAGTTTACAGCTGTCACGTTATGGATCTTCCTAACTGTCAGCTACGTGAAAGATGAAGTCACAAATGGGAGTTCAGGTAGCCCCGATCCGTGGAGCAAAACTGCTGCTTTGCTTGGGTATTTGCTAGACCACATCTCTCTGGTAGTGCAAGTGGTCCGTCGGCAGGCACTCATTGAAGAGAAGTGAAAAGCGGTGCATGTTGTGGTAGCAGAGGTTGGCAGGGCCACTGGTAGCAGTATCTGTGGATAGAGCACAAGATGTTACACGGAGTCGTCACCCCTGGTGTAGATACCTTCCGATTCCAGTGCTGCGTGTGCAGGTGTGTTTCCAGTTCATCCTTCTAAATCCATATTTCAGGCTTAAACAGAAATGCTATCCCAGTGCCAAAATCGTTTGGCTGTAAACATTATCCGTAGATGTATATTTCTAAGAAAAAGAATACCTTTTCTAGTTTTCTTCCAATTAAGTGTAAATGATCTTCATGAACTTCCTCTTCTTTCTCAGCATCTACGTTTTGTACTTAGTAGAGAGAGCTGTGATTCAGGAAAGAGATGGATAAGAAAGGTCTACCAGCTAAAAACGGGTAATCCTGTGCTTAGCACTGCTAAATTCTTCCAAATTGATGCCATGGGGAGTGATAGAGGCCTGCCTATTATTCAGTATGTTTCAAATAGTTCCACAGGTGGGCACCTAGACTCATGCACTCACTTCAGCCCAGGTATTGCTAGTCCTGCATTTCCCTAGGTAGTAAATATCTGTCTGTTTGTTCATACTTTCTGGAGCTGGATGATGCTCTTTTGCCAACCTCTGCAGAAGATCAGGCCTAAAAGGCACAGTCTCTCTGATAAACGATTCCTTCGACATGATTATGATTTCTGAACCAGAGCTGCTGATCTGAACCTGGGTTTGATATTCCAGTTCCCTCCTCATAAAATGAATTTAACATTCTTTTCTGCAGATGCCCCGTTGCAACAGGGTGTCCAAGAAGGCATTCTGCATCCAGGCCATCGTCAAGATGCACTCAGAAATCAGGAGAATATTTTAAGACCAATTCACCCTCCACTGATTATTAACCTCAACTACAAACAGGATGAAGAGGACGATGAAGAGGGAGAGAAAGGTAAGCAGTCTTTTCCTTTCTTTTACAAGGCAGTAGAATGGGGGTTTTTGACTAGTTTTTGGAAGAGTTTCCAGCTAATCTTCCAAATATTGCAACTGGTAGTCCCCAGATGGGAGTGAGGCAACATAGTTTGTAACCCCTGTGAAATGCCTGGCTGTATGTTCCAAGAGCAGTATAATTCACATACCTCTTCTTCGTTCAATAGAGTTTAAATGTGATCCACACTGGAGATGGCCATCAACTCCCCTTCAAAATGTCTCCAAATTGGTGGACTAAATTACAAGTTTAGGAAGTACTACTTTTCTGGGAAACAGACTTTTGAACAGGGGCTGTACACACTCATCACTGAAGGTGAAGTCACAGCTTTGTTTACAAAAGGCCATTTGTGCCTTCAACTGAAATAACTGGGTCAGCTCCTTTCCTAAAGGCTGTTGGCAGTCTCATTTTGTTACAGAGAGTTCTTCTTAGGTCTAGTGAAGAGAATCCATGAAAAACTCTTCACTAGTTTAACTGAAACTTTAAGCAGGTATGTATTTAAAAAAAAATATTTAACTCTAGTTAAAGAAGCAAATATATCTCAGTTAGAGATAAGAATATCCTGGGGAAGGAATGAATTGTACATTCCCAGGAAGGGAAAGTCAGAGAACGAGCTACTCTCACGCGTGCACTCTGCAAATTCCTGTGCTAGTTCTCAGGCATCCCCAAGCTGCTCTTCACTTTGCCCCTGCCCTTCAGGCGGGCTACCAGGGCTGCCTCTTAGTGCTTCCTAACTCGGTTTCAGTCTGAGGAAGCCACATTAATTTAACAAATATAACCAGTAGGGCTTTGCTGATCTCAGTAGCCTTATTTTGAACAAAGATGGAGCACTCCCTTCGGCAGCTTTGCCAGCAGAGCTTTCAGGAGAGTAACATTGGGCAGAGGTCTCGTGACAAGCACTCCCTGGGCACATGTTTCAGGAGAAGAATTCCTTTTGGGTGTAAAAGGAGAATTACACTGAAAAGGAGCTCAGAAGATGTTTCTGCCACCTTTTAAATCAACACATATGACCTTCTTCATAGATATCGTAACTGCAATTGCGTTGCACTTGGATAACCTGATATTAAGGAATCCCTTTTCTGTCCATAAGCAGAGGCTGCAGTCACAAAAAAAAAAAAACACCAAAGTGCCCAAATGAAATTCACTGTCTTATCTGAAAATTCAGAATTATTGGAGGTCTTAGTATAGCTACCTAGTCACCTTTGAAAAATGTTTCCTACAGATGTTGCTGACTGGGTGACGAAGACTGCTGCAGATAGTGAAGAGGAAAGAGCAATAAAGGAAATATGCTATAAATCTGGTAAGTATGGAATGAGTCACTCTTTCCTAAACAGCAGTGCTGACCATCTACTTAACTTGGAGTTTTTTTTCCGCTTCCTCGGCTATGTTTAGGAGAATATTACAGGATTCAGTACCCTCACAAACACCAATCAACAAAATCCCTGTCTTCAATGCGGGAAGATCAGCTACTACCCTTGGAAGCTTCCGAGCGAGGCTTGCAGAAAGGCAAGTATTTTCTATCTTCTTCATCTTCCCCATATCTATGTGTATACATGAGTGTATATAGAGAGAGTGCTGCACATGTGGTGAGTACCTGCATTACTTGTAGATGGACAAGGTAGAAATAGACAATTAACCCTAGGTGTGCCTCCCTGAGATACACACATGATAGGTCTTTCACATCATTTTTCTTCATGATCCAGATTTTTCTAGTCAAGGTCAGGAACATAGCTGAAATTTCTCATCTAGGCTCAGTGCAGATGAGCAGGTGGAGAGAGACGGGCACTCTTATGGGGCTATTTATTGTGGCAGAAGATAGTGCCAAAGAAAGGGGAGATGATTCGCTTTCCAAGAGGTGCTCCGCGCTCCCCGCTGGCTCTCTTGGGTGTCAAGATGACAAAATATAGTGATACATCAAGCTGTTAGGTAACTCAAGTTAGAGTAAATGAATAGCCCCTTTAATCTGTCTTATTTGGAAAAGGTAAGAACAAGAGAGTTCCATTTTGTTTTGAATGCTGGTCTTTATCCAACAGAATTAGATCAAAGGAATACAAATTAATAAATATTTAGCCCCCTAACATCATCTCTCCTTCATTCTTGAACAAGCGGCGCGACAGAAAACAATCTGTATTAGCTTTTTTAATGAATACGTAATAATAGAGTTCCATTTAAGGGAGGGGGGGAGAGCGAGAGAGAGGTTCTTACTCTAACAAAACACCAGAGTAATCGCTAGATCAGACATCAAAAATTGCTGGGCGGAAATACGACCTGCTACTTTTAATGAAAACAAAAGTTAAGGTTTATTTTCACAGGAGTGTAAACTTCAGGGATAAACCCCTTTTAATACAGTTTTATGTTAAAGAGATTTGAGTACTACGATCATTCCTGAAAAGCAAGAGGGTACACAACACCCAGGTATCTGGACCAATAGACAGGGTCCAAAGAACTAACAAAAGAGAAAGAAGAATATATAACGAGAGGCTGAAGGACACTGCACTAAACTCATCACTGGCTCATCGAGGTGGGAGGAGGGGAAAGGCAGTGCGGGTCCCTGTGGCTACACACAAGCAGCTAACATGTTCTTTCTGTTGCATTGCCTTTCCAGGTGATGGTACTACAAGTCCTACCAAATTTCATAATACCAGAAGAGGAGGAGAGAGTTTGGGAAGGAGAGCATCAACAGAGGGTGTTCCCAGAACAGATCGTAGATCCTTTGAAAATGGAGGTAATGCACTTTCACAGCCGCTTCTCGTTGCTGAGCATCCTGTGGTAAATAAAATCACTGAATATGCACGCATTCAGCTTCACCATTTCATATTAGAGTCATTCTTTGTTCTTTAGGTGCTGGTTACAATTGCTTTTTTTCCCTGTTTAGTTTTGGAAAAGAAATGGTTCTGTGGAGTTAGAGAAATGACGTGTCGATAGTATAATACCAATAGTCACTAGGCATGTTGACATTGGAGGTAAAGCTACAATAAGAAGGCTGAATCCCCAGCCTCCAGCCTCCTGCAATATGTCAAATTCTGGGTAACACTGAGCACAACACTTTTGTTTCAGTTTGTTTTTTCACTTGTAGGAATTCACACTCCAGACCCCAAGGGCAAACCAAGGTACCAACAAAGGGGCCAAAGTGAGGATGACAAGGCTGCTTCTTCTGTTCCTTGTGCGAGAGAAGCTGGAAGAAAGACTTATTTCAATCCTTCACAACCTCGAAGATCAGCATATGTAGTCTACCGTACTGTCACCGTCACCCAAGAAGCAAAGTTCAATGGATGTACAGGTGGGTTCCAGCTTAAAACAGAGGATTGTTAAAATGCCTCAAATATACCTGTCTGTATTGTGCTGTGTGTTGATAAATACAACAGGAACCTCACAGGTAGGATTCTGAGTTGTGTGTCTTTCTTTCTGGCAATCTGCTTCAGACGTAACCATACTTTTACATTTCCACTCTAAGAAAGTGGTTTCATCTCACGGGTTTTAGTCATCTCTCTCACGCTGGGTTGAATCTCCATCTCGAGGGGCCTCCCTGTCTTAATTTCCAGTTAAAGGAACCTCCTTCAGAGAGAGGAACCCCTGCTTTCAGATGAGTAAAGTTAAGTGAAATGAATCCCAACATCACTGCTTCATCTTTGGGACAAATAGTTGTGGGTTTGTTCTTTTTCCTTTGAACGTTTGCTTTGATTAAATGTGGGCAGATTGGTAGAGAGATTACAGAGAGAACGTTCTTACTGTGAAGAATACACCCCGTCAAATTGCCAGGTTGAGAAAGGACACAGCGTTTAAAGAAACAAAAGTGGGCTCAGCAGTATTTTGACATAAGAATGACCATTACCATTTTGGCTGCCTTTCCTTTCAGCAGTACCTGAGCCAGATGGTGGGAAATGCTCCAAACAAAAGAATCAGCCTGACACAAACAGAAGATGTTGGACCCAAACGGACAACTGCGGTAATTTAGGCTTATTCTGCAACTTATTATTTGAATGAATGGGATTATGCTGGCATTAAAAGCAAACCAGGGTATTGGAAACAGTGATTATTACTTACTTAAGTAATATAATATGGAGAAAAAAATAAAAGCAGATTGCCTTAAGGTTACAAATGGTCTTTAAAGCACCGGGGGGAAAGTCTGGATTTAACACTAGCTCATATTCTGCTGATGCATTCCTTGATGCTTCAGCTAATGTAATATTGAATTCACGTATCAGGCTAAGAGAGTCTTTCCTGAAATCGTACCTGACGTTAAGAAACAACGTGTATGTTTCTTCTATAGACAAATACACTTCAGGACCTCATAATGCACCACCTTGGAGGAAAAGAAATCCACAAGCAAAAACGTTCTCCACGTTCAAAACAACCATTCAGGTAACTGTGTGATAGAAGTTGTTACAATTCAGGCTCTTCAGTAGAAGTGACAGGTGTCTCCCCACCTAGAAAATGTAAAATGGCTCTTAAACCTTCCCCAGCCAAAACCCACAAGATTCTAAGCAACGCTGAGGAGTCTGAAAGATCAGTTACTAGTTTTGTCTGTTTGCAGACGCGGAATTTGCCTGTATAACTGACCCGTGATTTCTAATTCTTCCCCATGTTACTGATAGGAGAGCAAAATGCGTACCTGCCTTTAAAGTGAGGAGCCACCGGGAGTGGGTTTTGGCTTGTAGCACTGGGCAAAGCACAGTGGAGACTAGATGAGCGTGACCTGTTGTCTCTTTGATTGCTCGTGAGGCACCTGCAATGGCTGAACGATGATCAGCTGAGGGGCAAATTCATAAAGGGCTCAGGCTACAAAACATTCACAAGATACCCCAAGGACCACTGATACATGTCACAGTGCTCTTGAAAGCGGAGATTAGAACCTCTGTTGCACCTCATTCGGATGAAGGGCCAAACCTTTAGGCTGCAGCCTGTGCTTCATTGTGACATTTCCACGGCCGCAGCAGGCACTTTGCTCTGCAGGTGCACAGTTCAGAATACGGACTAGCAGAGCGTCCTCTTAGTTCGTGCAGGCTCAGCCTTCTAGCTTGCTAGGAAAGTGCTTCCCTGAAAGGGAAACGAGGTAACTTTGAACCCTGCTGAGCACCGCCCTTGCTCAGAAGAGAAGATGGTCAGTAACGCTTTTTCTGAGTGGTCTCGCTGGTTGTTGGAGAATACGAGCCCGCTCCAGGGGATTAGTCCAAAGCGGGTGACTCAGAAGTGCGCAACTTTGTGATTTGGTGCTGCAAAGCCCTGCCGATGGCCGAGCCGTCAGCATTCCTAGGAGCTTACCCAGGGCAGTGCCACGCTCAGCATTAGGCCGTGCTGACTCCAGTCTGAGACGCAAATCCCGCTGAGGCACCACGCAGGTGCAAAGCACCTCAAACCACCTTCCGTACTCCCTCACCAGGCTTGCTGCCGTGGTTGGTGTCGTTGCACAATGAACACATGGGCCTCAGCCATCTGCTTGGGAAGGTTTTAGAGGAAAAATACTTGAATGGAACATTGTGGAACATGGTGAATGGTACTGGGATGAAAGTTTGTATTTCTCTTGCTCTTACAAGTGTTGAACAAAGTTTGTTTCTTGAAATGTTTCTGAAAGAGCATATCGCTTCACTCCAATTAATTATGCACCAAATGTTGTGTGTATCTCTTTTGACCGCAGAGCCAAGAAGACGGGCAAGCGAATAGAAAAGGAGGACGATACGTAGACAGGAGAAAGAGATGAAGCGAGTGCGTCAATTTACAAGGAAAATCTAAACTGAAAGAAGGATGTTGTCAACTGGAGACCAAATATGTTAAAATTGCAGATTGCCAAAAGAAGGTGTAGGAAGTACAGTGTAATGTTTAGAAAGTAACAAAAATGGAAATTTGTGTTTAAAAATAGCGTTTGTATCTTCTTAAGTTCACAGCAAATGTACGTAGTGAAAATAAGGATGTATTTATGGTATTTTATCGACATGATTTCTCTGGCTTGTAACAGGACTGTTAATTAGTTCAAATAAATTCCACTGAGCTTTGACTGCATGGAATTGACAAGCATAAAAGTGTGCCTTTCTTGAAGTCACCCTTCAACTTTAAAGGGACTGCCAGAAAACTTTGCACCTCAAACCAACCAAACATCTTCCACTCCCCGATGCCCACCCCCGGCCCCATGACCGGCTGCGCCCTGCGCGTGGAGGAGCGCCTGATCCACAACACGGGTAGCCTGAGCAGGCGTGGGCTGTGCCGTGCTGCGCCTGAGGGAACGGGGCTTGTTTAGCCTGGAGGAACAGAGGCGCAGGGGAGACCTTACCGCTCTCCACAACGACCAGCAAGGAGGTTGTAGCCAGGTGGGTGTCGGTCCCTCCTCCCAAGTAGCAAGTGAAAGGAGGACAAGAGGAAACAGCCTCAGGTTCCACCAGGGGAGGTTTAGATGGGGAATGAGGAAAAAGTTCTTCACCAAAAGAGTTGCCAGGCACTGGAAGAGGCCGCCCAGGGATGTGGTTGTGTTACCATCCCTGGAGGTATTTCAGAGATGTGCAGAGACAGAGCTGAGGGCCATGGCTTAGCAGTGGACTTGGCAGTGCTAGATTCTTGCTCCTCTCAGCTGGCCTCCCTGAGTCCAGTGTTATCACAGAATCACAGAATGGTAGGGGTTGGAAGGCACCTCTGGAGATCATCTCGTCCAACCCCCGTGACTGAGCACGGACACCTAGAGCAGGGGGAACAGGACTGTGTCCAGGTGGGCATTGAATGTCTCCAGGGAAGGAGGCTCCACAACCTCCCTGGGCAGCCTGTTCCACTGCTCTGTCACCCTCACAGGAAAGAAGTTTTTTCTCATCTTAAAGTTGAACTTCCTGTCTTCCAAAACTTGTGCCCGTTGCCCCATGTCCTGTCATCGGGCACCACTGAAAAGAGTCCAGTCCCATCCTCCTGACACCCACCCTTCTGATATTTATAGGTTTTGACAAAATCCCGCCTCTGTCCTCTCTTGCCCAGGCTGAACAAACCCAAGTCTCTCAGCCTTTCCTCGTAAGGGAAATGCTCCAGTCCCCTGATCATCTTGGTAGCTCTCTGCTGGACTTGCTCCATACCTCACATTGCTGATTTCTAACGCTATCGAGAGACACCCCTGTTTCTTCAGGGCACGACACTTTGGAAAATGCTCTAAGGCAACACAACAAAGGCAGTCTATCTGCAAACTCTCCCCCTCTTTTCCAGTCTTGAGTAGTATTTAGAGATGACTTGGCCTTCCACCTTACGCAGTTCTTGTGTTAACAGATGAAGAAATTAGGCAGAAAATAAACCCCCTTGCAGTCCAGCTCATCCTCAGACGTCAGAGGGGCTGGGGGCAGCTGGGCCTAGCTGCTGTGTGATACCCAAGTCAGCACTGTCAGTCCGCGAGGGATTCGCTAACAGGACGATCACCAGTCATGCCCAATAACGCTTCACGGCCAGATTCACTGATAGCGCGGTTTATTGAAGCAACATAAATACAGGTTCTTATTGCATTGCCTGTGATAAATACACTGTCTGCAAAGCACGTGCAAGTATAAATTGCAAAAACAAAAAAAACCCACCACAAAATAAGAAGCTTGCTCTCTGAATTTCCTGGGGAATCACTCAGTATAACCAAGTGCTCGAGCCTTACCCAACAGGCGTCCCTGTGGGGCAGATGTTCAGCCCGTCGACTGATCCCAGTACTCTGCGATGGTATCTTCCCGAACGTCTGTTGCATTAACGGTAAGAGTCTGAGGAGTGGCTAGGGGTAGGCCCTACCGTTGAGTCACGAGGTTCAGACAGGACCCCCTTTCTTTCTAAACTCCTTCTCCGAGAGGAGTCTAGGTGCGGCTAAGTCCAGTCTTAGTCTCACGCTAGGTCTACGGTTTAGCTTCCAAGGGTTGTAGAAGTAACCACTCATCAGAGTGGTTTCAGGTGGAGCTTGAGTGACTCTCGTCATACATACCTTTATTATGATTGGTGTAGAATTTCCTCGCTGTACTTTTAAAAGCATAGACTAGAAGAAAATCAAAGCCCATGTTCAGTTCAGTGAGGGGTGGTCACACCTTACAGGCCAGTAACTTTTGGGATGGAGGTGTGTTTTGGTATTCTAATGATATTATAATGAGCAAAGTACACCAAAAGGACAGCATTTTGTCAAAAGGATGACGGACTGTTGGCCCAGGGTAGCAAATATGCAGCGTACCAGCTCCATGGTAACTCAAGGTCCCATTTATCACAGAGCCTGGCCGCGATGCCTCCATACCGCTCCACCCTCTGGACAACTCCTCTTAGAGTCAGTACGCCAAGTTTTCCTGGCAATGCCGACATCTAAAGCTCCTAGGGAACTTCCGTGGAATGGGTTCCTCACATATCAGCTGCACTTCACCCTGACAGCTTCTTCAATGCTGTACCTTTTCTAAAAACATAAGTTTAATTTCTAAGTCACCTCCAACAATTATTCCACAGAGTCCTTCTCTTGGGGTCATTTTTATTCTATTTCATGTGTAGGTAGAGCTTGCATGACTCTAGTCATAAAGACTTTCATTATTGATTGGTGAGAAATGCCTCGCTTCGATTTCAAGTTATAGACCAAGAGAACTTCAGAGCGCACGCTCAGTGAAGGGTGGTCATAGCTTGGTGGTGGGTAACTTTGGGGTGGAGGTGTGTATTTTAGTATTGTAATGAGGTTATAATGAGCAAAGTTCACCCCAGAGGATGACGTCCGGGCATGGTTCCATGGTTCCATCCAGCCACAGTATCTGCAGTGATTTATGGATGAGTTTGGCCATGAAGCCTTCACTTCACTCCCTCCTCCAGTTATCTCCCTTCGATTGGGACACTGAGCTCCCTCAGTGTTCCCAACATCTAAGAGTGCAGGCAGTGCTGCTTAGGGGACAATGCCTGCACCGATTTCCAGCATGCCAGGCGCGTTCCACTCGGCAAGTTAACTTTTCTGAAATGTTGATATAACTTTAGCCTCAGTAATTTCAACCTCAATAATCTCACCCCTAGTAATCATTCCGCATTATCCACCCTGTGACTTGAGTCACTCAAGCTTCCCATTTAGATGGCATTGGGGACATCACATGGGATCTTGGTGTGGGGCTTATCAGCTAATAGGGGAGTTAGGCGTTCTCCCATGGTCCACAGTCTAACATACAATATGATCGT
The DNA here is from genome assembly GCF_949628215.1 of Phalacrocorax aristotelis. Taxonomy (NCBI): domain Eukaryota; kingdom Metazoa; phylum Chordata; class Aves; order Suliformes; family Phalacrocoracidae; genus Phalacrocorax; species Phalacrocorax aristotelis. The sequence goes on from NC_134276.1 coordinate 170,943,376, forward strand.
TAAAACCAGATATGCCAAGGTAAGGATTGATAACACAACAAACGGATGAAGCACCTTGTTAAAGGGTCCTGTGGCAGCTGGCGACCATCCAAAAAGAGTGTCCCACCAATGTTTCTCTCCATCTTTCTTCCCTCTGTCCAAGACGTGGTGTATCTCCTCTGCATCGTGATGGACAGTAATTAGAGTTCCTTTTCCGTTGTTCCCAATTCTTTGCAGCAACTGGTTCAGGTCATCAGGTTGCAACACTTTTTTCACCAATGTGAGACTCATTCCAATGGGGGGTAGGTAACAAGTCTCCATACGATATGTAGTTAGATTGTAGCAATTGGTAGGATGTGACAGGAGCAGAATAATTAAAGTCGCACCCCATTACGTTAGTAAAGTTACAAACAGGAATACTGGATTGATGATAAGTACCTACAGTGGTGCTGTCTACAAGTATAGAATCACAAAGGGTTCTCATACAAGCGCATCCTTCCCAGTAGATACAAGTACAGTTTCAGGGGTGTCCTTGGGATGCATTTCAAAATGGGAAATGTTTCGTTCTGTGTCCAAAGAGATGTCTTGAGCTTTAAGAGTATTACTTTCACAAATAAATCCTTGTTGTTCCCGCACAACACATGCAGCAACATCAAGGGTTTCCCATCTGTCCCCTCTTCGTCGGGCCCATGCTCTATGTTCCAATGGACAGAGCACGGCTCCCTTGTGGTTCAGCCCCAGCGCAATGACTAGGTATATGGTGTATACCGAAGCACTGTGTGTTGTCAAAACAAAAGCTGTGGCTTTACTGTCAATGGGGTCATAAGTAAAATCGAGTAAATACCACCAGGATGGAAACTGTCTCTCAATGTCAATTGCATTCTCCCAAGACCACTTTAGGAATTTCTCTGGGTAGAACACCTCCCCCACCCTCCCATAGAATTGTAGCTGCCACTGATTGCACCCACATTTGGGCCTGGAAACAACTAAGAGCCACAGAGACATTATTTTGGGCTCTAATCCATTTAGGTCACTGGTCATCGTGAGCAGTTTGTTTGTAAGCACCTCAGCATCAATGCTGTTTAAGCTTTCCAATCCAGTTCCCAAAACACCAGTCACATCTCTCTGTGATCATTTTTGAAAGGCGAGGGTCTGTCTGTGCAACCATGCTGACCATCCTGTATAGGATGTATCCAGGAATGGTGAACAGGTAGGTTTAATTGCAGAGGTATTGACCTGCATTGTCAATTCCACTCATCTGAGGGACCAGGATGGATGCAAGAATACTTGCTATTGCCCTATTCTTTTAATTATATAGGAACCAATGTTACTGATGTGAGGAGACAGTTCAATAGGAGGTCGGGTATTCCTGTAATCACAAAACAAAACAAAATGAGAAAAAGAAAAATAAAGAGAGAGAAGATTATATTTTTTCCCACAAGGCTCCCAAGCTGGGAGTGCAAGATTATTTTACACAAGCTCCCAATGTGGTCATGCTGGAGCTGCCTCATTCCTTGCCATGACTGTTCCCTACACTGAGGCAGGCAAGCACAGTGTCAGGGGGAACACCTGCATGTGCTTGGCAGGAAAAGAGTGGGACAGAGCTGAACCGGCAGCCAAACGCTTTCCCCCATTTAAGGGTGGGGGTGGCCCTATGGAAACCTCTGCCATGCATTTCACAGTTTCTTCTTTCTCATGTTCTCGCTCCTCTCTCTGGCTGCAATTGCACGTAGGGGTTCATCCCTTCTGACATACGCTGTCCCAGGGGCGCTACCACCATCCCTGATGGGCTTGGCTTTGGCCAGCAGCGGGTCCGTCTTGGAGCAAGCTGGCATTGGCTCTGTTGGACATGAGGGAAGCTTCTAGCAGCTTCTCACAGAAGCCACCCCTGTAGCCCCTCCCACAACCAGAACCTTGCCACGCACACCCAATACAGGGTTGATTCCTCCTGACCGTGCCTTCTTCCGTGCCTCACTGAGGCACAGCTATACAGCTGCAAAGAGCCCCTGTTTGGACAGCTCTTGGCAGCGACAACGCTTTCTTCCTGGGGCTGCTCCTGCCCCCTGGCAGTTCATCATTCATGACCTTTGGCTGCTGTCCTGAATTTTCCTTCCCCTGTATCCCCAATCCGTTGTAGGGTTACAGAACTCTGGGTGCCTTTTCATGTCATTTCACTGTTCTCAGCTGTTGCAAGTGCTCCCATCTTGATCCCAGTGAGCGGTTTCATTCTGTACTACGGTGAAGCCTTTCCTGTAGAAATCACTTCATTCCAGTGCCAAAGTCTCAGTGGTCAGGCATGCACGATTTTCCTTTGCAGTTAGTCTTCGGGCCATCCACTGACACCTGAGTTACAAACTGATAGGCTCCTGGGGAGACTAGATGGCTTCCAGCCATTCCAATGTCCTCGTAGCTCTTCCTGGTCCATACTTTACTTTGAAGCAAAGGAGCTAAGGGACGATGTTCAAGCTGGACAGGTCACACAGCACCATCATGCTGATGTCACAAGCTGGAGCAGTGTCTGGCAACCGTGGAAGTGTAACATTCTATACCGGCTAGCAACTGCCTGCGTGGGTTCAGTGAGCAGGGAGAAGGTACGAGCTCCTTCACTCAAGGGCAATTTTGTGCCTCTTGGAGTTTTATTTCAAAAAAGCAGCAGAGCTGAGGTTCTGCAGGCCCAATTTACGATTTGCCTGAATGTCAGTAGCTTTACCATTTCCATGTATGTTCTTCCAGTCCTAAGAACGTGGAGCAGAAGCAGGAGAGGCAAAGATGGGCACAGCTGGGAGTGACAGCTACTTCCAGTTGTGTTTCCCCTACGCACAGGTAAATGCCGCAGATTTTAGAGTCGGTTTTATCATTGAATTTCCTGAAATATCTGTGTTGAAAAGGAGGTTTAGGATGTCAAGTTAGAAGTTGACCCGTCACTCTGCCTGGGTCATGGCCGCATCTCTAGATCAGATACCTGGTTTTTGGAAGTGGTCAGAAGAGCTCATGATCATCTAAACTGTGGGCGATACTGACTAGAGTGCAAAAGCGGTGCGTTTTGGAGATGCTGCTCCCAGAGCCAGCTGCTGAAGTCCGGAACTGGGTGGATCCTACCTTCAAACATTCAACTGTTTTCAAGTGTGGCTTTGTCTTCCTTTAGAGAGTTACTCAGAAACTCATGAAGAAATAATGGGCATTTAAAGCTCTCAGCCAGGATGTAGTTCATACACAGGATATGGACAGATTTGTGCCCTTGTTTTGCAGTCGAGTACTGGCAAGTCTGTACAAGGACTACAAGTCCACAGACAGTTTCGTGTTTGTTGGGAATTTTTCTGTATTGGACTTGCATGGCAGATTGCATTTGAGATTGACCTGATAATCCAACTGTGCCGGATGGGAAACTCAGCCACGTGTCATTTTAGTGACTAACAGATTGTTTTTCTTCCCAGCATCTCATGAAAAGTCTGCACTACAGTAAATAGACTGATTTACTCCTATTTTTATCTAGGAACAGCCTGACATCATGAAAGCTCCACTGAGCTAACTGGAGATAACTTTAGAGTTATATCTGGAGCTTGAGAGAAAATTAGAGATACCTTTTAAGAGCCTCAAATATCAGAAGGTGGTCCCACAAAATCTTAGTCACATGCTGAGAGTAGTGCACCACGTATTCATCCATTTAGTCCCTTTCGAGGGTTCTATTTACAAAATCTGAAAACTGTTTTCTCCTGCAGCAAAAGAACAGCAACACCTCCTGCTTCTGGGAAACACAACCCTTGGGCTGCACGAGGATCACCTGTGCCTTCCATCACAGGAAACCTCGTAATATCAATGGACTGTTTTTGCCACCTACTGACAGTGAGTACAAGTATTCTCTCAGCAGTTTGTTTCTTAGAGTAAGGCCATACACAGCAACATCCTTCCAGTGCTTCCCTCCAGTGCTTACGTAATGTAAATTAGGGTCAGGAAACGTACCGTGGCAAATCAGCCCGGGATGATGTGCTGCCCCAGCAAGACCAAGGCAAAGAAAGGAGCGGCACTGGCATTTGAATAGGGTTGCCCTAAAAATGTTTACAGCTGTCACGTTATGGATCTTCCTAACTGTCAGCTACGTGAAAGACGAAGTCACAAATGGGAGTTCAGGTAGCCCCGATCCGTGGAGCAAAACTGCTGCTTTGCTTGGGTATTTGCTAGACCACATCTCTCTGGTAGTGCAAGTGGTCCGTCGGCAGGCACTCATTGAAGAGAAGTGAAAAGCGGTGCATGTTGTGGTAGCAGAGGTTGGCAGGGCCACTGGTAGCAGTATCTGTGGATAGAGCACAAGATGTTACACGGAGTCGTCACCCCTGGTGTAGATACCTTCCGATTCCAGTGCTGCGTGTGCAGGTGTGTTTCCAGTTCATCCTTCTAAATCCATATTTCAGGCTTAAACAGAAATGCTATCCCAGTGCCAAAATGGTTTGGCTGTAAACATTATCCGTAGATGTATATTTCTAAGAAAAAGAATACCTTTTCTAGTTTTCTTCCAATTAAGTGTAAATGATCTTCATGAACTTCCTCTTCTTTCTCAGCATCTACGTTTTGTACTTAGTAGAGAGAGCTGTGATTCAGGAAAGAGATGGATAAGAAAGGTCTACCAGCTAAAAACGGGTAATCCTGTGCTTAGCACTGCTAAATTCTTCCAAATTGATGCCATGGGGAGTGATAGAGGCCTGCCTATTATTCAGCATGTTTCAAATAGTTCCACAGGTGGGCACCTAGACTCATGCACTCACTTCAGCCCAGGTATTACTAAACTATAACTGCTAGGTCTGAACCTGGATTTGATATTCCAGTTCCCTCCTCATAAAATGAATTTAACATTCTTCTCTGCAGATGCCCCGTTGCAACAGGGTGTCCAAGAAGGCATTCTGCATCCAGCCCATCGTCAAGATGCACTCAGAAATCAGGAGAATATTTTAAGACCAATTCACCCTCCACTGATTATTAACCTCAACTACAAACAGGATGAAGAGGACGATGAAGAGGGAGAGAAAGGTAAGCAGTCTTTTCCTTTCTTTTACAAGGCAGTAGAATGGGTTTTTTGACAAGTTTTTGGAAGAGTTTCCAGCTAATCTTCCAAATATTGCAACTGGTAGTCCCCAGATGGGAGTGAGGCTACATAGTTTGTAACTCCTGTGAAATGCCTGGCTGTATGTTCCAAGAGCAGTATAATTCACATACCTCTTCTTCGTTCAATAGAGTTTAAATGTGATCCACACTGGAGATGGCCATCAACTCCCCTTCAAAATGTCTCCAAATTGGTGGACTAAATTACAAGTTTAGGAGGTACTTCTTTTCTGGGAAACAGACTTTTGAACAGGGGCTGTACACACTCATCACTGAAGGTGAAGTCACAGCTTTGTTTACAAAAGGCCATTTGTGCCTTCAACTGAAATAACTGGGTCAGCTCCTTTCCTAAAGGCTGTTGGCAGTCTCATTTTGTTACAGAGAGTTCTTCTTAGGTCTGGTGAAGAGAATCCATGAAAAACTCTTCACTAGTTTTACTGAATCTGTGTATATATATATTTTCTTTTTAATTAACTGTAATTAAAGAAGCGAAAGTATCTCAGTTAGAGATAAGAGAATCCTGGGGAAGGAATGAATTGTACATTCCCAGGAAGGGAAAGTTAGAGAACAAGCTACTCCCACGCATGTACTCTGCAAATTCCTGTGCTAGTTCTCAGGCACCCCCAAGCTGCTCTTTCTTTTTCCTGCCCTTCAGGTGGGCTGATATCAGCAGCCTTACCTGGCACAGAGAAGGAGCACTCCCTTCGGCAGCTCTGCCGGCAGACCTTACGTGAGAGTAACATTGGGCAGAGGTCTCGTGACAAGCACACCCTGGGCACACGTTGAAGCAGAAGGTTTCCTTTTGGGTGTAAAAGGAGAATTACACTGAAAAGGAGCTCTAAAGGTGGTTTTGAATTATTGTAAATGAACACACATGACCTTCTTCATAGCTGTTGTAACTGAATTGCATTGCACTTGGATAACCTGATATTAAGGAATCCCTTTTCTGTCCAGAAGCAGAGGCTGCAGTCATGAAAAAATAAGAATAAAAAACAACCCAAATTGCCCAAATGAAATTCACTGTCTTATATGATAATTCAGAATTATTGGAGGTCTTTGTATAGCTACCTAGTCACCTTTGAAAAATGTTTCCTACAGATGTTGCTGACTGGGTGACGAAGACTGCTGCAGATAGTGAAGAGGAAAGAGCAATAAAGGAAATATGCTATAAATCTGGTAAATATGGAATGAGTCACTCTTTCCTAAACAGCAGTGCTGACCATCTACTTAACTTGGGTTTTTTTTTTTCCCCATCCTCGGCTATGTTTAGGAGAGTATTACAGGATTTGGTACCCTCACAAACACCAATCAACAAAACCCCTGTCTTCAATGCGGGAAAATCAGCTACTACCCTTGGAAGCTTCCGAGCGAGGCTTGCAGAAAGGCAAGTATTTTCCATCTTCTTCATCTTCCCCATATCTATGTGTATACATGAGTGCATATAGAGAGAGTGCTGCTCATGTGGTGAGTACCTGTATCGCTTGTAGATGGACAAGGTAGAAATAGACTATTAACCCTAGGTGTGCCTCCCTGAGATACACACATGATAGGTCTTTCACATCATTTTTCTTCATGATCCAGATTTATCTAGTCCAGCTTTAACCATCCCGAGGTCAGGAACATAGTTGACATTTCTCATCTAGGCTCAGTGCAGATGAGCAGGTGGAGAGAGACGGGCACTCTTATGGGGCTATTTATTGTGGCAGAAGATAGTGCCAAAGAAAGGGGAGATGATTCGCTTTCCAAGAGGTGCTCCGCGCTCCCCGCTGGCTCTCTTGGGTGTCAAGATGACAAAATATAGTGATACATCAAGCTGTTAGGTAACTCAAGTTAGAGTAAATGAATAGCCCCTTTAATCTGTCTTATTTGGAAAAGGTAAGAACAAGAGAGTTCCATTTTGTTTTGAATGCTGGTCTTTATCCAACAGAATTAGATCAAAGGAATACAAATTAATAAATATTTAGCCCCCTAACATCGTCTCTCCTTCATTCTTGAACAAGCGGCGCGACAGAAAACAATCTGTATTAGCTTTTTTAATGAATACGTAATAATAGAGTTCCATTTAAGGGAGGGGGGGAGAGCGAGAGAGAGGTTCTTACTCCAACAGAACACCAGAGTAATCGCTAGATCAGACATCAAAAATTGCTGGGCGGAAATACGACCTGCTACTTTTAATGAAAACAAAAGTTAAGGTTTATTTTCACAGGAGTGTAAACTTCAGGGATAAACCCCTTTTAATACAGTTTTATGTTAAAGAGATTTGAGTACTACGATCATTCCTGAAAAGCAAGAGGGTACACAACACCCAGGTATCTGGACCAACAGACAGGGTCCAAAGAACTAACAAAAGAGAAAGAAGAATATATAACGAGAGGCTGAAGGACACTGCACTAAACTCATCACTGGCTCATCGAGGTGGGAGGAGGGGAAAGGCAGTGCGGGTCCCTGTGGCTACACACAAGCAGCTAACATGTTCTTTCTGTTGCATTGCCTTTCCAGGTGATGGTACTACAAGTCCTACCAAATTTCATAATACCAGAAGAGGAGGAGAGAGTTTGGGAAGGAGAGCACCAACAGAGGGTGTTCCCAGAACAGATCGTAGATCCTTTGAAAATGGAGGTAATGCACTTTCACAGCCACTTCTCATTGCTGAGCATCATGTGGCATTCAACCTCACCATTTTATATTTGAGTCATTCCCTCTTCTTTAGGTGCTACTAACTCTCATGCTTCACCATCATTTATAGCAATTAAAAGCAGTGTTTATGATTCTGCTTGGTTTAGGAATACAGTAAAAATAAATCTTCTCTGCTGATTAAAATTGCTTTTTTGCTGCTCAGTTTTGGAAAAGAAATGGTTCTGTGGAGTTACTGAAAAGACATGTCGCTAGTACAATACCATCAGTCACTAGGCATGTTGGCATCGGAGGTAAAGTTACAAAAGGAAGGTTGACTCTGCAGCCATTCAGTGCAATGCAGTTTGTCACCATGTCAGCAATGCCAGGTCAGCTGTTGAAACTATGGGTGGGCCCACGCTCTAAACTGTATCACTGAAGCACCTCAGGCTTAAAACAATCCTTTTATAAGTTAAAGTTGGTTTTTATGCCTCATCAGCTTTGTTGTTCAGCTTGTAGGACAACACACAGCTGAGCTGATACAACCGAGACCGACGCAGGCATACTTCACATGCACGGGATGAGAAATAAGCACGGGTACACAGGAACATATTAAGGTTCCTGTTTTGTTGCTGAGTTCTCTTGTAACGACATGCAGTTTCGGCTCAGAAGCTGTCACCCTGTGCTTTGGATTCCGTTTGCATTAGGTTCCCGTTTCGATGTTACTCTTTGACTTTGGAAAAGGATTTCTTCCCCCTGTGACGCACCCATAAACTGCATGCAACTTTTGATTCTAAGTTATTACGAATGTTTATGTGGATTAAAGAAATGTTTGTAACTTTAAACTGTAAAGCCTAAATGGAGTATTCGAGAAGATTTTCTAATTCATAATGAGAAGCATCCTGAGCCAGCACTGGTCAAAGCAATTGTAGGAGTTGAAAGTAGTCCTGGTCTTTGTGTTTGTAGTGAAGTTTTCAATATCCTCTGCCAGAGGAAATACAGCCACTTGTTCTTTCCTTTTGAGGAATGATATTTTCAGAATAATTAACATATAGAACCCTGTTCTACCAAAGAAGACCTCTGTGTGAAGTGGCAGATTAAGTTTTCAAAACACCACGGCATTTTTTGGATAAGAACATTTGGCCAGCTTCTTTTGAAAAATGACCATATGTTATTTTAATCCCTTACCAACAAACCACACCGAGATGGTAAACGACCATCCTGCCATATGTCAAATTCTGGGTAACACTGAGCACAACACTTTTGTTTCGGTTTGTTTTTTCACTTGTAGGAATTCACACTCCAGACCCCAAGGGCAAACCAAGGTACCAACAAAGGGGCCAAAGTGAGGATGACAAGGCTGCTTCTTCTGTTCCTTGTGCGAGAGAAGCTGGAAGAAAGACTTATTTCAATCCTTCACAACCTCGAAGATCAGCATATGTAGTCTACCGTACTGTCACCGTCACCCAAGAAGCAAAGTTCAATGGATGTACAGGTGGGTTCCAGCTTAAAACAGAGGATTGTTAAAATGCCTCAAATATACCTGTCTGTATTGTGCTGTGTGTTGATAAATACAACAGGAACCTCACAGGTAGGATTCTGAGTTGTGTGTCTTTCTTTCTGGCAATCTGCTTCAGACGTAACCATATTTTTACATTTCCACTCTAAGAAAGTGGTTTCATCTCACGGGTTTCAGTCATCTCTCTCATGCTGGGTTGAATCTCCATCTCGAGGGGCCTCCCTGTCTTAATTTCCAGTTAAAAGAACCTCCTTCAGAGAGAGGAACCCCTGCTTTCAGATGAGTAAAGTTAAGTGAAATGAATCCCAACATCACTGCTTCATCTTTGGGACAAATAGTTGTGGGTTTGTTCTTTTTCCTTTGAACGTTTGCTTTGATTAAATGTGGGCAGATTGGTAGAGAGATTACAGAGAGAACGTTCCTACTGTGAAGAATACACCCCATCAAATTGCCAGGTTGAGAAAGGACACAGCGTTTAAAGAAACAAAAGTGGGCTCAGCAGTATTTTGACATAAGAATGACCATTACCATTTTGGCTGCCTTTCCTTTCAGCAGTACCTGAGCCAGATGGTGGGAAATGCTCCAAACAAAAGAATCAGCCTGACACAAACAGAAGATGTTGGACCCAAATGGACAACTGCGGTAATACATACATGTTGTGAATTAACGGGAAATTTTAGGCTTATTCTGCAACTTATTGTTTGAATGAATGGGATTATGCTGGATTTAACAGAAAACCAGAAAATTAATAATATGAAGCATTACGTATTGTTATATAATTACATAATTAGCTAAGTAATATAGTACAGAGATAAAAAAGGAGATTGCCTTAAGGTTACAAATGGTCTTTAAAGCACCGGGGGGAAAGTCTGGATTTAACACTAGCTCATATTCTGCTGATGCATTACTTGATGCTTCAGCTAATGTAATATTGAATTCACGTATCAGGCTAAGAGAGTCTTTCCTGAAATCGTACCTGACGTTAAGAAACAACGTGTATGTTTCTTCTATAGACAAATACACTTCAGGACCTCATAATGCACCACCTTGGAGGAAAAGAAATCCACAAGCAAAAACGTTCTCCACGTTCAAAACAACCATTCAGGTAACTGTGTGATAGAAGTTGTTACAATTCAGGCTCTTCAGTAGAAGTGACAGGTGTCTCCCCACCTAGAAAATGTAAAATGGCTCTTAAACCTTCCCCAGCCAAAACCCACAAGATTCTAAGCAACGCTGAGGAGTCTGAAAGATCAGTTACTAGTTTTGTCTGTTTGCAGACGCGGAATTTGCCTGTATAACTGACCCGTGATTTCTAATTCTTCCCCATGTTACTGATAGGAAAGCAAAATGCGTACCTGCCTTTAAAGTGAGGAGCCACCGGGAGTGGGTTTTGGCTTGTAGCACTGGGCAAAGCACAGTGGCGACTAGATGAGTGTGGCCTGTTGTCTCTTTGATTGCTCGTGAGGCACCTGCAATGGCTGAACGATGATCAGCCGAGGGGCAAATTCATAAAGGGCTCAGGCTACAAAACATTCACAAGATACCCCAAGGACCACTGATACATGTCACAGTGCTCTTGAAAGCGGAGATTAGAACCTCTGTTGCACCTCATTCGGATGAAGGGCCAAACCTTTAGGCTGCAGCCTGTGCTTCATTGTGACATTTCCACGGCCGCAGCAGGCACTTTGCTCTGCAGGTGCACAGTTCAGAATACGGACTAGCAGAGCATCCTCTTAGTTCGTGCAGGCTCAGCCTTCTAGCTTGCTAGGAAAGTGCTTCCCTGAAAGGGAAACGAGGTAACTTTGAACCCTGCTGAGCACCGCCCTTGCTCAGAAGAGAAGATGGTCAGTAACGCTTTTTCTGAGTGATCTCGCTGGTTGTTGGAGAATACGAGCCCGCTCCAGGGGATTAGTCCAAAGCGGGTGACTCAGAAGTGCGCAACTTTGTGATTTGGTGCTGCAAAGCCCTGCCGATGGCCGAGCCGTCAGCATTCCTAGGAGCTTACCCAGGGCAGTGCCACGCTCAGCATTAGGCCGTGCTGACTCCAGTCTGAGACGCAAATCCCGCTGAGGCACCACGCAGGTGCAAAGCACCTCAAACCACCTTCCGTACTCCCTCACCAGGCTTGCTGCCGTGGTTGGTGTCGTTGCACAATGAACACATGGGCCTCAGCCATCTGCTTGGGAAGGTTTTAGAGGAAAAATACTTGAATGGAACATTGTGGAACATGGTGAATGGTACTGGGATGAAAGTTTGTATTTCTCTTGCTCTTACAAGTGTTGAACAAAGTTTGTTTCTTGAAATGTTTCTGAAAGAGCATATCGCTTCACTCCAATTAATTATGCACCAAATGTTGTGTGTATCTCTTTTGACCGCAGAGCCAAGAAGACGGGCAAGCGAATAGAAAAGGAGGACGATACGTAGACAGGAGAAAGAGATGAAGCGAGTGCGTCAATTTACAAGGAAAATCTAAACTGAAAGAAGGATGTTGTCAACTGGAGACCAAATATGTTAAAATTGCCGATTGCCAAAAGAAGGTGTAGGAAGTACAGTGTAATGTTTAGAAAGTAACAAAAATGGAAATTTGTGTTTAAAAATAGCGTTTGTATCTTCTTAAGTTCACAGCAAATGTACGTAGTGAAAATAAGGATGTATTTATGGTATTTTATCGACATGATTTCTCTGGCTTGTAACAGGACTGTTAATTAGTTCAAATAAATTCCACTGAGCTTTGACTGCATGGAATTGACAAGCATAAAAGTGTGCCTTTCTTGAAGTCACCCTTCAACTTTAAAGGGACTGCCAGAAAACTCTGCACCTCAAACCGACCAAGTGAAATGAGTACAAGAGGAAACAGCCTCAAGTTACACCAGGGAGGTTTAGATTGGGAATGGGGAAAAACTTCTTCACCAAAAGAGTTGCCAGGCACTGGAAGAGGCCGCCCAGGGACATGGTTGTGTTACCATCCCTGGAGGCTGATGCGGAGCTTAGGGACACAGTTTAGTGGTGGACGTGGCACTGCCAGGTTGACGGTTGGCCTCAGTGAGATATTCATAGTTCCTGTGAGGTGTTAGTTACTCTTGAGTGAGATCAGAGGAATGGAAGAATTCAGTGCTCTGTGTGATCACATCCTTCATTATGATTTCCCTGTCACAGCAGCAAAGGCACCAAGATCCACAAAACCAAAAAAATATGCACGTGTTTTCCAGATATTTCTTAATCCCCTTCTGCCTGGTTCTCTCTGTCATTAAGGCTCCAAAGAGGAGACAAAGAAATGGAGGATATTCAACCTTTCGTGCATTGAGGACATAAAGATTGCATTTCTGAGTTGTCACAGACTCGCTGCGTGACACATCCCCCACGCTGGTTTAAACTAACAGTACTTGAAAACCAGACCTGAGATACAAGTGTCATTTATAGCTTTCTTTGGCTCACTTGTTGGGTGTTCATTCCACCCTGGCCCCGAGATAGCCTTGCCCTAGAGCTTCCAGAGGGATAAACCTACCAGTTGACTGAGGTAACCATGCCCTGCAGAGTACTGAAACCAGCTACACAAAAGGCAAGGCGTGAATTCTCATTTGTCACTACAGAGATTTTATATCCATTTCAATTCATAAATTAGGTACTGAACATCAGCCTAAAACTGTACATGAACAGCAGGTCACGTCCACCTCTCCAGTAGAAATTGCACTGTATGTGTCTGCCTCTAACGCCTTCCCAGTTATAGCTTCAGTTGCCAAAACTTTAAATGGCTGAAAAGAAGACAGGTATTTTAAACCCTCATCGTGGCTGCATTACTGCCAGGTTCTCATATGGGTTCTTGCTCCTCACAGCTGCCCTCCCTAAGTCCAGCGTTATACCTCACATTGCTGATTTCTAACGCTATCGAGAGACACCCTCGTTTCTTCAGGGCACAACACTTTGGAAAATGCTCTAAGGCAACAAAACAAAGGCAATCTATCTGCAAACTCTCTCCCTCTTTTCCATTCCTGAGGAGCATTTAGAGATGGCTTTGCCTTCCACCTTACGCAGTGCATGGAAACCAGACGGGTGCCAGTCCAGCGCTGCTAAAGTTGGAGGTGAGTCTTCCTGGGTTACGACGGCAACAGAAATTCACCGTGACGAGCTGCTCCCAGCTTTCGGTTTGGAGCTGACGGTCAATAGCACCGTGTTAGTGCAATGCACAGACCAGGGGAATGCAAGGTGGCAAAAGCACCCTGGCGTTACATCCTCTGTATCGGTGCTGCCCGATAAACACTTCTCCGCTTGAAAAGAGCAAAGAAAGAAGTGATCCGGGAGAAACAGCGGATCCCACCTCCAGATGTAAGCCCCAGTTGGCTTTTCTCCATGAAGGAATAACCATTTGGGGAGTGTCACCCCGCCCAGCCCCCCCGCGGGGACGGCGGACCCGCCTGCCTGAATCCCTCCCTCCCTCCCTCTGTCCGTCAGTCAGTGCGTCCCTCCGTGCCACCGCCCCGGCCCGGCCCGGCCACCTGCCGCTCCCGCTTGGCCGGCGGCTCCTCCTTCACCTCGGTCACGAACAGACACGGCGCCTGCCGCCGCCGGCCCCGCGCCCAGCCGGAACTGCGCCTGCGCCGCCCCACCACCGCCGTGCGCGGCGGGAAATGGAGTCCGTCGCCTCCCGCAGGAGCCCCGCGAGGCACCTGTGCGCCGGGGACGGCGGGGCGGGGCGGGGCGTGGCCGCCTCTCTCCGGCCAGCAGCCCTCGGCCCTCGGCCAGGCGGTGGCTCCGCCGCTCTCCGCCTCTCCGCCCGGCCAGCAGCCCCGGCCCCGCTTCCCACAGCGGCGGCTCCTGTCCCGTCCCAGCTGTACTTGGCGCCGGGCTGAGGTGGCCGGCTGGTGGCGCGGCCCATCGCCGTGGCGGCGGCCCTTGCCCGTTGGCGGTACCGTTCCCGTGGCCGGGCGGCCGCTCCTCAGGCTGTCGTTCCTGCCCCGGCCTGGCTGCGGGGACCTCGCTGTGGCCGATGCTGCTGCCGTCGGGGCAGCCGCCTCCTTGCGATAGCTGGGCTCTGGGCCTCGGTGTCCGGCCTGGGAGTCTGTGGTGGGTTGACCCTGGCTGGAGGCCGGCTGCCCACCAAAGCTGCTCTGGCGCTGCCCGCATCCTCAGCTGGCCAGGGGAGAGACAATGTGACTACAGGTGGCTGGAGCTGAGGACAGGAAGAGGTCACTTACCCCTCACTGTCTCTCTGGGCAAACCAGCGTCCACTCAGGGAACTTGCCTTATTTGTTGCCGATCAAATGAGAGTGATCGTGGTGAAGAGAAATAAAAACGGCACCTCAAAACCCCTTCCCGCCACCCCCAGCTCTTCCCAGGCTCAACCTCAGTCCTGATTTTCCTCTACCTCCTCCCCCTGGGCAGCACCGGGGGATGGGGCATGGCAGGAAATATGTGCGGCCAAAGCTCAGTAAGGGTTGACTCTGGCCAGTACCGTGAGGGAAAATAAGCAGGGCTTTTTTCAATATGTCAATGGCAAAAGTCAGGCCAGAAGTAACATTGGCCCGTAGCTTGATGAGAACGGTCACCTCACAAGCAGGGACATAGGCAAGGCAGAGATGTTTAATGCTTTCTTCACCTCAGTCTTCAACAGCGATGGTGGGCTCAGGGACCCCCAGAGCCCTGGGCTAGGGAACCGTGACTGTGGAATGATAAATCCCAATGAATCCCAAACCAGTGTGGGACTTGCTGCTCCAGCTACGTCCCTATAA